>NC_081840.1:111806357-111881873 GCF_963259705.1 Myotis daubentonii
AAGAGTACAAATTGGTACAGTTTTTCTAGAGGGCAATTTGTAAGTAAGAAAAATCTTAAAATGAGCATACCTTTTGATCCAGAATTAATTCTTCACTAATAACTTAACCTAAGGAAATTTGCACCAAAATCCAGCTGCAAAATGTTCCAGGAATGAGTTGGTTAAACAAATTACAATATAGGTGCTGGCTGGGTTGCTCAGTTTGTTGGAGCATCATCTCCTACAATGAAAAGGTTGCAGATTTGATTCCCAGTCAGGGCACATACCTTGGTTTCACGTTAGATCCCTGGTTGGGCATGTATGGGAGGCAACCTCTCCATGTTTCTCTCTCTCCCTTCCTCTTTCTCTGAAACCAATAAACACAACCTCAGGTCAGGATTAAAAAATATAATATAAAAATAAAAAACTATGTTACCATTTAAAATGATATTATAGAAAAACTGGAATTAGTCTGGAAAAATGGTCATGATATGTGGTTAACCAGGGAGAAAAACGGCAGTTACAAAGCAGTGTTAGAGGATAGTCCTATGGTGTATATGTGCATTTGCATGAATGATTTAAGGGGATTTTAAAAACTTTATGAAGTTTTAATTTACATATCCTAAGATGCACACATTTAAAATGTACAATTCAATTATTTTAAATAAGCTTACAGAATTGTGCAACCATCATATTCAGTTAAAGGGAGTTTTTTTTTTCTTATTTATCCATATTTTCTTATACTTCTACAATAGGTGTGTATAACTGGTACCTTTTAAAGTTAAATTCCTTCTTCACTATTGACTTCTCAAAAAAGAAAAAAAAACAGGCAAAATATGAATTGCCAAAATAATTATAATGGCAGTTAAAAGGTTTTCTAAAGAACAAAAGAGTTGGCAAGTGAACACATGTTAATTCTCATAGAGAGATTGAAGACTTACAGAGATTGAAGGACCTGCTTTCAGTTTGCATGTGTGCCTGTTTACAGGGGTTTTACTCTTTTAACCCCACTGACCCTCTTTCTCTCTGACCTTTTTGATGCTTTGAACATATTTCAACTTAAAGGAATAAGGAATTTTAGTTCTGGAGCCTTTACAATTTCTAATTCAACTTTAATTCTTAAAAGTAAATGGAATTAGCCTGGCTGGTGTTGCTCAGTATTTGAGCATTGACCCAGGAACCAAGAGGTCACCAGTTTGATTCCCCGGTCAGGGCACGTGTCTGGGTTGCTGGCTTGATCCCTAGTAGGGGGATTCTCTTATCATTGATGTTTCTATCTCTCTCTCCCTCTCCCTTCCTCTCTGAAATCAATAAAAACATATTTTAAAAAAGTAAATGGAATTAAGCTTGATAAACATAAAAAATGAATTTTAAATATAAACAGAAACATGGAATCAGAAAAAAATAATGGAATGGATTGCTTTTTGAAGCAATAACCAGTTGTTTTGGCTATGGAAACTATAGGATTTGTACCAAGTAAACACTGGTTTCTTGGGCAAAACCACAATAATATTCCACCTTTAAACATCTTATGCCCTCATTGAGAGATCAGATCTAAAAATGCCCTAAAAATAGGGATGAGATTTGAAATTTTCTAAAGTTTTATCCCACCCAAACACATTTTGCTTTACAGAAATAAAAATAGAATGTATACTTCTGTCTCACTGCTAGTATGTAAGCTAGTGCTGGAATTGACATGAGATTATTTGAGAGGAGAGTGAAATGTCAGGGAAAAATAAAATCCCAAGGTACATTTTTCACACAGTAGGATTACAGAATATTGTGAAATGAAATACTAGTTTTTTCTACTTCAATCTCTTTATTTTATGAATGAAAACATTGAATGATTATAGTTTGCTCATGATGGTTTTTTTAGTTAATGTCAAAAAGCTTAAATCAAAACCCTCATTCTTTCTTCTTAATCTACTGCTATCTTCTTTTAATCCTTGCATATATTGTAGGCAATATAATACAGGCTCTGGAACCAAAGTGTTTGGTTTCAAATTCTGGGTCACCACCTACCTAGCTAGATAATCTTGGGTAAGTCAATTTTTAATCATTTTCAGTCTCATCTGTAAAGTGGAAGAACTAACATAATTTACTTCTTAGGAGTTTGTGGAGATTCAGATATTAATATGCAAACTGCTTAATATGGTGCTTGGTACGTAGTAAGCATTAGATAAACATTAGCTATTTATTATTCAGTGTAAATAAAGTTTTTAAATGATAACATGATAGGCAGGAGTGTGACAAAAGAATTATGGAACAGAGGGTCAAAGAAGTTGAATTTATGTGTGGAGGTGGGAAAGAAAGTATAAATCAGGAAACAAACTAGGATTGAGTTACGTAAAGCAAGATAATCAGAAGGAAATTGGATCAGGGACTAAAATCACTGTAGAGCTATGGCAGAATTGGTAGCGCTGGGTCTTAGTAGTAATAGGCTTCAAAAACCCAGGATTCTATGCACTTGTCTGCCCAGGGCAACTAAAGAAAAGAGCTGAAATCTGAAGTGTGGCCTAGAGATAGCAAGTGATTAAGAAGATGTATTTGGCTTCTTTTGGGAATCCTAGGTAGAAGAGAGACTGATAGTAAATTGACAAGTAAATGTAGAGAATGAAGAAACACTCTAAGACAAATATTCCTATAAAATTATTAAAAATGAATTCTTTACACACTTAAAAAGCTGGCCTAAGTATGATGTGTTTTATGACACCCTATCAAACAGTTAAAGGCCAGAATGTTGGTCCTGGAGTCAGAGCCAAAACAGTTTCAGGTGGTAGCTGCAGGCATAATTATTTACTATTGGTAAATACAGAAGCGTTTGTCCAAGTGTTTATGACATTTTGCCATTTTTTCCAGAGAGATTTCTTTTAAGTTAGCATAAAGTCCTTTGGTTGATCTCTTACCCTCATCCCCTGCCTTCCCTGTTTCTGTTTTGTTTGTTCATTTATTTTGTTCTTTGGATTCCACATATAAGTGGAATCATATGATATTTGTCTTTCTCTGCCTGACTTATTTCACTTAGCATAATACTCTCTAGGTCCATTACCTCACACTTGTCTCTACCTCTCTCTCTCTCTCTGCCCTCTTCTGCCCTTCCACTTTCTCTAAAAATGTGGAAAAATATATTATTGGGTGAGGATTAACAAACAAAAAAAGGAGGCTAGAACATGGTTACACCTTACCTAGAGTTACCCTACCCACTAGATTTTCTGTTTTGTGAGATAATAACATTTCATTTTGTTTGAACTGAGTGAATTAGGCATCATTATATGCACCTGAAAATATCCTAACTATCCATGCATAAAAAATAATATGAAGTTCAGCCTAACAAACACTTTGTTTTAAAATAAATACAATGTGACCAGCTCTTAAACCTTCAAACTATAGCAAAATTATATATGATCTTAATACATAAAGTAATATGCAAATTAGGCTGGGGCGCCATAACGGGATGACCAGACAGGAAGAGGTTGCGTGTGCAGGTGAGGCCCGGAGCGAAGATGGAGAAAGAGACAGGGCAGCCTGCGCGAGCCAGCGCAGCAGCTCCAGCGGCCCAGAGCAGACACAGGCAGGGGGGCAGGGGGGCCTGGGGAGGAAGTCAGGTGAGGGTCCCGGCTGCCCATGGCAGCGGTCCGGCCTGACTCCTGCGGCGGCTCACGGGGTGCCTCCTCGCGCGATTTCAATCGCACGCTGGGCCTCTAGTAATCTAATAAGTGAGTATGTGACCTGAGTCTTTGGGTCCCTGACTTTATCACCAAGTTTCATTCACATGTTTGTTGTCCTATCTAACTCAAAGTGTAAACTCTTATTGGGGGGCATAATGTGAGAAAGGCTTTCTAACCCCATTCAGGAGTGAGGGCATAGTGTTTGTATTAGTATCTACTTAACCACAGGTAATGGACCCATATAGAAGATTCGTTTATTTAGCACTTACTCTGCAAGGACTGAAATGTGAGGCCACTGAGGTACAAACAAAACTTGGGGCTGTAATGTACAGGAATCAGGAGGAAAAATTGTTTTGAGCAGGAAAGAATAATCAGCCATTCAAATGCTGTTAAAAGCTCTCTTGCAATGTAAAATGCAGTTGAGTAGGCAATACATTTACATTATAAAACAAAGGCATATTATAACACTAAATTTCATATAGTAAATGTCATGTGAATTAAAAGTCTGTACGGTATAGCTCTTTGCAAACTGTGGTACATGGAACAGCAACAAAAGCATCACACAGGTGCCGGAAGCCGGTCCATCCTTGCTGCTTGACACAGTCGCTGCAGGATAGAAACATCTGCACAGCATATGTTTCAAGGGACCTGGCGTATATAGCATACTGTTCTTAATATGTTTGCTCCCCTTAGCACTGTGTGTTTTAACCAAGGTCACCTCTCCGAGAAAGGTTGTTTCCCCAGGTAGGGATTTTTCCCTGAAGTTAGGGAGGGGATGAAACTCCTTAACAAAGTGCCAGGCGGGTAGTTAATCACTTTAACTACAAACAATCATGCTTAAGCTACATAATCTTTACTCCCTGGAATGGAGATAAGAAACGCCCTAACCTTTGTAATAGAAATTGACAGGATTAAAATCAACTGGTATAAATACGGATGTAACAAGACAATAAACAGCAGAACCTCTCTGGAGATCCAGACCAGAACTTGGCTGGAGATCCTGGCCTAGGCTGCTGATCAACTGAACACTGTCTCCGTGTCCTTCCTTCTTCGCCGACTCCGTCCACACCTTTGGGGACCCCTGGACCTGCTGGGGTTGGACTCCGGCATCTGGCGCCCGAACAGGGTTCCCTTAGGTAAGTCCCCCCATACGGATAGGACTGCACCGTAGGGTGCTTCAGACCCCCCCTATAGAGGATAAGTAGGGTAAGCGGGTAGTTAGTACAGAACTTAGATTGACAAGATGGGTCATACTGAGTCTAAAGAAAAAAGACTCTGTATTAATCTTTTAACACATATGCTTACTAACAGAATTGGAGTTAAGGTTACTCCCAGTCAGACAGAAAGTTTTATAGAAGAAGTATGTCAATGGCTTCCAGAGGATGGAACTGTTAATTTAAAAACTTGGGTTGAAGTAGGAAAGCAATTAAAGAAACACCATGGATCTGAGGAGGTCCTGCCATGTTTCTTTTCCCTCTGGGATTCAATCTGTGACACCTTGGCACCAGAGGCAAAAACGGTTGAACTTTCTCAAAATTTAAATAGTCCCTCGGCTCCACCCAGAGAGGATACATCATCATTGTCTTCAGCTCAATCTAAAAGCAATTTAGCTATGCCTACTGATCGGGAGGAGAATAAATATCATAAACATGACCATTGGTCCTTTCCCGTCAGTAGAGAGGAGAGTGGCCCTCCCATTCAAAACAGGCTCCCCAAATTAGAAAGGAAGCCTAAACCAGGTCCTGTGGCTCCTAGGAGCTCCATGTCTAAATTTCAAAGGGCGATAAGAGAAGCTGAAGCTAATGGAGATCTTGAATTCTCACTCTGCTTCCCAGTTACATATGAGAATGAGTCTGGTGGGAATAGAAACCCCACCTTGGAGCCTATACCTTACAAAGCACTTAAAGAATTAAAATTGGCCTGCTCTGAATATGGACCTCTAGCTCCTTACACACAAACCTTGGTAGAAACCCTAGCCAGTAAATGGATGACTCCTTATGATTGGTCACAGGTTTGTAAAGCCTGTCTCTCAGGAGGCGATTACTTATTATGGAAAACTGAATATGATGATCTTGCTAAGAAAGCTGTAGCCACTAGCGAAAAAACCAGAAAAGGAATAACTCTAGACATGATATTAGGAGAAGGTGATTTTAACACGGCTGAGGAGCAAATGAATATGCCCATAGAGGCACTTACCAAAGTAACCAGTTGTGCAGTAAGTGCCTGGAAATCCCTACCTTATACAGCAGGAAAAACAACCACCCTTACAGAGGTTAAACAGAAGGTCGAGGAACCATATTAGGATTTCCTTTCTCGCCTCATGCAGGCAGTCAAGAGAGTAATCAATAACAAAAAGGCAGCCGATATCCTAATCAAACAACTGGCTTTTGAAAATGCTAATAATACCTGTCAGGCTTTATTAAGGCCAATTCGCAGAACAGGAACTATAAATGATTTTATAAAACAGTGTGCTGATGTAAGTCCAGCATTTATACAGGGTGTAGCTATAGCTGCAGCTCTCAAAGGGGAGACATACCCTCAATATGTACAGGGTATAGGACAAGCCAGCAATAATACAGGTAATAAAAGAAATATGAACTGCTACTCTTGTGGCTTATCTGGGCACTTTAGCAGAGAAAGCCCAAATAAAAATAATAATATTCAGGCCAGATGGCAAGCTCCTCGACAGCCTGGAAATACATTAGGGAATAATATTAATCCTCCAAAAACCGTTTGTCCCCGATGTCAGAAAGGATTCCATTGGGCAAAGGAATGTAGATCAAAATACCATAAAAATGGTCGGCCTTTAAACTCTACAAATAGCTCCCAAGGAGGTTATATCCCATCAACTCAATTGGGAAACTTGAGAAGGGGCCAGCCCCAGGCCCCTGCAATAATAGGGGCATCAACCTTCAACCCCTCTGCAAATTTTGATCAGTCAGTGACCTCTTCAGGGCAACCCTAGGCAGTGCAGGATTGGACCTCCACTCAACCACCCATGCAATACTAACCCCAGACTCGCCAGTAGCAGCCATTCCTACAGGAGTGTCTGGGCCGCTGCCTGAGGGAACTGTAGGTTTAATATTAGGACGGAGCTCCACCTCGTTACAGGGGATCTTAGTCATCCCAGGAGTTGTTGATGCAGACTACACAGGAGAAATACAGATTTTACTTGCCCCACCCACCACAACTATACAGATTCAGCCCAACCAGAGAATTGCCCAATTAATCCTGTTACCAATACATAAAATAGGAACAGCTGTTACCCAGGAAGCTAGAGGGGCCGGAGGCTTTGGATCTAGTGATGCAGCATTTTGGATACAAGAAATCCATGCTACTAGACCTACAAAAATTTTACAAATTCAGGGAAAACCAATTGAAGGTCTATTGGATACAGGAGCAGATGTTTCCTGCATAGCAGGGAAGGATTGGCCCTCTTCATGGCCCACGCACACCACCTGCACTTCCCTAGTAGGACTAGGCAAGGCATCTAATGTAAAAAAGAGTTCTCAGATTCTAACTTGGGCTGATGAAGATCAACATTCAGGAACATTCTGTCCCTATGTAATTACGACTATCCCCTTTACATTATGGGGAAGAAATATCTTGTCTCAAATGGGAGTTGTATTATATAGCCCCAGTGATAGAGTAACATCACAGATGCTAGACACGAGATTTAATCCAGGAAAGGGATTAGGAAAGGAAAGTAATACCTCACACTCCTCGACAGGATCTGTAATTGGGGCCATTGCCCTTAGGACTGCTGATCCCATAGTCTGGAAATCGTCACAACCAGTATGGGTTGAGCAATGGCCCTTAACATCTGAGAAAATATCAGCAGCCCGACAATTAATTGATCAGCAATTAGCAGAGGGACATATAGAGCCATCAAATAGTCCCTGGAACACACCCATATTTGTAATAAGAAAGAAATCAGGCAAGTGGAGACTTTTGCAAGATCTAAGAGCCATAAATGCCACCATGGAAGATATGGGCTCCTTACAACCTGGATTGCCCTCCCCTGTGGCAATTCCACAGGAGTATTGTGTTGTTGTTATTGACTTACAGGATTGTTTTTTCACTATACCTCTTCACCCAGCTGATTGTCAAAGATTCGCATTCAGCATACCATCAGAAAACTTTAAACAGCCTTATCAGAGATACCAATGGAAGGTTCTCCCACAAGGGATGAAAAATAGTCCTACATTGTGTCAAAAGTTTTAGATCAGGCATTGCAAGTTATTAGAAAGAAATTTTCAGATCTATATCTTATTCATTATATGGATGATATTTTACTAGCTCATAAAGATCGGGCTACTTTACAGGAAATTCTTACTCAGACCATCCTTGCTTTAGAAGAACATGGTCTAAAAATAGCCCCAGAAAAGATTCAGACTGAATCTTCTTTTTCATACTTAGGCAGAATATTACATACCTCTACTATCACCCATCAGCCTCTACAATTAAGAAAAGATCATTTAAACACATTGAATGATTATCAGAAACTATTAGGTGGTATCAACTGGGTCAGGCCATATCTAAAAATAACCACTCTTGTCTTAAAACCTCTATTTGACATTTTAAAGGGAGATTCTAACCCTAAGTCTCCCCAACAATTAACTGTAGAAGGAGAAAAGGCTATAGCAAAAATAGAACAGGCCACCAATAAACAGCAACTACAGTATCTAGATTATTCCAAATCTTGGGCCTTAATTATTCTAGCCACTAAATATACTCCTACAGGATGCTTGTGGCAGGAAGGACCATTAGGATGGATACATTTACCTGTCACTCCTAGGAAGATTGTACCACCCTATCCCTCCCTAGTGGCCACTCTCATTATCAAAGGTAGACGACGCAGTATCGAACTCTTTGGAAGAGAAGTTACTGAGATAATAATACCTTATAAAAGAGAACAATTAGACACACTATTACAATTTGAAGAAGAGTGGCAAATAGCTATAGGTAACTTCCCAGGACAAATTTTACATCATTTGCCAAGATCACCTATATTGCAATTTCTCTCCCTACATCCGTTTATATTTCCTATTAAATGTTCAAAAGAAGCATTATCACCTCCTGCCTCCTTAGTATTCACAGATGGTTCCTCTAATGGTAGGGCAGTAACAATCATTGACTCAACCCATGTTCAACAAACTCTAGAGACGTCAGCTCAGAGAACAGAGCTTTTGGCAGTCATTTATGCTTTTGAACAATTGCAACAGGTTCCCTTTAACTTGTACACTGACTCTCAATATATAGTTAAATTATTTCCTCATATTGAGACCGCCTCTTTCCCACAAAGAAGAACAGCCATTTTCTCTTTGTTAACTCAGCTACAAACTTGCATTCACAAACGAGAAAAGGCTTTCTATATTGGACATATTAGAGCTCATTCCTGCCTACCAGGACCCTTAAGTGAAGGAAATTATCAGGCGGATTTACTAACTCGCCCAGTAGTTTGTACAGCTCTAGAAGAAGCCCGGCGGTCTCATGCCATTCACCATCAAAATGCTTCTGCTCTCCGTCTATATTATCGCATATCTAGAGAAGCTGCTCGAAGTATTGTGTGTGACTGCGGCCATTGTCCTACTCATTTTCCTAGCCCTGCTACTGGAGTTAATCCAAGAGGACTTAGACCCTGTGACTTATGGCAGATGGATATTACTCATGTCCCATCTTTTGGCAAACTTTGCTATGTGCATGTTTGTATTGATACCTTTTCTCATGTTATCCTTGCTTCTGCACGTACAGGAGAAGCCTTTAAAGATGTAAGTCAACATCTATTCCAATGCTTTTCCTACCTAGGAATATCAAGGGCACTTAAAACTGACAATGGGCCTGCCTATACCTCTAGAGCTTTTAAAAACTTATGCTCTACATTCGGCATCGCACATACTACAGGAATACCCTACAATCCTCAAGGCCAGGCAATAGTAGAAAGGGCTCACCAAACTTTAAAAACACAAATTAAAAAATTACAAGAAAATGAGTTTAAATATTCCTCTCCTCATCATGTTCTACAACATGCTCAATTTGTAATTAATATACTAAATGTAGATTCTGAGGGAAATTCCCAGATGTACAGGCATTGGAACCCTGATCTAACTAAACCTAAAGCCCTCGTCAAATGGAGAGACTTGCTTACAGGAGCCTGGAAGGGACCTGATGTACTTTTAACCCAGGGGAGAGGATATGCTTGTATATTTCCACAGGACGCAGACTCACCTGTGTGGATTCCAGACCGTCTAGTCCGACCTTATGTCTCACCGCCCGCCATCTCTGCCTCATCATAGCACACCTGACCAGTGCCAGTCTGCAGCAGATGTGCAGCCCTGAGCTGGAACAATCTGTCCATTGGGAGGATCACATGTGCCTCCTTTTTGTCTTTCCACATGTCTCAGCTTTGCCCCACATCTCCTTTCCTTTTTCCTTTTTTTAAAATCTAACTACTTGTTTGCTGGTTCTTTGGTCTTTCTCCTTCTTTCCTGAACACAGCGTTTTCTAGAATCTCCCTACCCTACTGTTCCAGGAAGGGCACCTCCCTTTTATGCCGTGACTAGGGGTGTTTGGTATATGCCCCATACATGGAGTTGTCTTGTGCCAAGAGCCTGACATCCTGGGCTGAGAAAGCCCTGTTCCAGGACTCTCCTTTGTTCTGTATTGGCGCCTCTTACCCTTGTGCCAAGAGGGACCCTCTTCTTACAATCCAATTGCCCATAGCTGTTGCCTGAGCTCTCTGTTCATGCTGAGGTTGAAGCCTCATGGTGGCTGGTACCATGGATCTGTCTCTGGCCCAATGGCGTAAGCTGGGCCCTCTCTAGAGAAGAAACCTGAGTTCCCTATGATCAATGCCAGAGCCCCGCCAGCAGGCGAGGGAATCCAAAGGCAGTTGCTGGGCATGGAGGCCAGAGGGACATAGGCTATCAAGGAGACAAAACTGAACCTCACATCACCCTACTTGGCCCAGAGATGGCTGGTAGTCAACGACGGGTAAGACTCCACAGGGTGGGGCAACCTAAGACAGGCACAGTCGGGGGCCAGTAGGAGAAAACTTGGGGTGCAACAAAGGTGGGGCACAGACCCCCCTCCCCAATGGTGCAGGGGCTTGAACACTCGCCCCTTCTGAGGAAGGTCTCCTGTCCCCATGGCTGCTTCCTGCTTCCCATGCCCAGCTCAGATCGGGACCCAGGTAAAGACAGAGACTGGCTGACAGCAGCTGCCCTCTCACTGCAACAGGACTTGTTTCCCATTTCTACCTGGGACCACAGGGAAAGGGGAAGCTGAAGGAAATGGCTCTGTCAGGATGCTGCCTTCTTCCCTTTCTTCTCCCTCTTTTTTCTAAACACTTCCATGCCTTGTAGTTCTTTTGCTTTCTCTTCTTTTTCTCTCTACTACCCTCCATCTTCCATATCAGCTGACCCAGAGGGCAAAGCTTACTCCTCCTCGGACACCGACACCACCATCAACCACGGCCCTGATGGACCCTTTGATGCAGCCCTTCAACTCGCTGACGCTTCGGGAAGCCCGTCGCCAGTGATGCTGCCCGCTATCCAGACCAACAAAGACAATCAAACCAACAACTTGAGGACAGCTGTAATCCCTTGACTGAAGAGGCCGGCAACCTTCTACAGGAATGGGGCTCCTTGTGCACTCCATCCACTATGTTTATAGTTATGCTCACTGTCATTGCTTGCCAGTCTTCTTCCGAGTTTTAAACGGCCCAATCTGAGAGGTGGCCACTGATTTGCATGCGCTATCATTTAAAAAATAAAAAAGGCACACAGGAGCTGTTAAAATCACAGAACCTTTAATATCCAAAATTTGTAAATAAATATAGCTTAACCACAAAAAAATATCCACCCCACAAAAATTTCAAATAATCCAATTAAAAAATGGGGAGAAGACCTGAATAAACACTTCTCCAAAGAGAACATACAGATGGCCAATAGGCATATAAAAAGATGCTCAATGTCACTAATCATAAGAGACATGCAAATTAAAACCACAATGAGATACCATCTCACACCTGTCTATCATGAATAATTAATAAGCAAGAGTGAAATAAGTCAGACAAAAAAAGATAAATACCATATGATTTCACTTGTGTGTGGGATATAAAGAACAATTTAAACAAACAAACAAAACAGAAACAGACTCATAGATGCAGAGAACAAACTGATGGTTGTAGAGGGAGGGTGTTTGGGGACAGGGTGAAAAAGGAGAAGGTAGTTACAAAATAATCACAGGGATGTAAAGTACAGCATAGGGAATCTATATACATAAAAGGCTAATATGCTAAGTGTCCGTCCAGGTAATGACATCCCATAGCAACGCCTGGATTCCTCTTCCTAGCGACTAGCCTCCTTGCAGTTTCTTCAGCCCAGGAACAAGACTTGCTTTATAGCCAGGTGGAAACATTTACACTTTAACCAATGTCTGTGAAGTGTTTTCCCATGCCTTATCTCATTTGATCCTCACAAAAGTCCTGATGTAGGTAGATAGGAGATTCAGTGGAATCCTATTTTCTTTTCATTAGCCGGAAAATGAAGATTTAGAAAGCTTAGAAACTTGACTTGACTGAAAAGAAGTAAGAAATGGTGGACCTTGAAAATGACTTCATGTTTTTTGTCACTGCACAGAATATAGTCAAACACTGCTGCAGTTAAATATTTTACCCTTTGTTCTCCCTGCATGATCTACAATAATAATCTGCTTCATGTTGACTTTTACTGCTGTGTTGCTGACAATTACCTGAAAGAGAAGTTGGGGTGCTTCACTGGGCTGGAAAAAGTTTAGCTACATCAGAAAGCAGGTCTAATTAAGCAAGTTCATTCTATATATATAAAAAGCTAAGTTGATTCGCACATTTGCGATTCATATAAAGCTCTTGCTGGTGACAATTGCAACGTGTGTGTTTTGATCTGTCATTGTCAATCATGAATTTGGTTGATACTTCTATTATAGAGAAAGGGTGAATAACAATATCAAAATATTTCTTCTAATTAATTCCTTTCAGTGTGCATGAATTCATGCACCAGGCCACTAGTATCTTCACTAATAAAAGAGAAACATGCAAATTGGTGTTACTCCGCTATGCCCACCAGCCAATCAGGATGAGTATGCAAATTAACCCAACAAAGATGGTGGTTAATTTACATATGCAGGCACAGAGTAAAGACGAAAGACTGAAGACGACTGAAGACTGAAGAGGCTTGGCTTCTCTACTGTGGTTGGAGTGGAGAAGTCTCGAGGCTTGGCTTCTCCACTGTGGCCGGAGCAAAGGCCTGGGCCTCGGGTGCCGGAGGAAAACCGGTGCCGGCAGCCAGGGGAAGGAAGGCCTATTGCACGAATCTCTTCATGCAATGGGTGTCTAGTAGTCAATAATATCGTAATAACTCTTGGTTATTACAATAACTATGGGTCCAGGTGGGTACTAGATTTATTAGGGGATCACTTTGGTAAATTATATAAATGGCTAACCACTATGTTGTACATTTGAAACTAATAAAAAATAATATTTGCAGGAAGCCGCTCACTGCTGATACTATCATGAGAGTGCACCAAGGAACACAGGAGGCTGATGGACCTTGGGTGTTAGCATGGCTGATTCTAAGCACCATTGTTCGTGTTGAGATAGCGGTGGCTCGAAGCAATTTCCTGACCTAATAGCCTCAAAATAAGTGTTTACTGGACCTTACTGGTCTTTACTGATCTTTATTGACCTGAGAGACCATCTGTCTGCCACCTGTTTGCTGTGCTTTACTGAGGGCAAGATGTGTATCTAAAAACTGAATAAAAAGCAGATAAGGCCAGGTTTCGATGTGCCTCCACAAGAAAGAAGGTCTCCACCTGTGCCCCCGCCATGCCTTCTAAATTCATATTTCTTGTATAGTATTTTCATTTGTGCATCAGCCACTCCTTCAGATCCTGAACCCTGCTGCAGAGGTTGCAGCATCTGGTGCCTGAATAGGAATCTGGAGGAGAAGATTCACCTGAACAAAAAATGAATTAAAAAAGCAAAGTGGAAATTCACTGGAAAGGTGGGAAGTTCACCACGCAACCTTAAGTGGATGAGAACATTTTAATCAGCCAGGATATAATGGGGAAGAATTCGAGTAAAATGCAAAAACATCATTGTAAATTTTTAGCTTGCATGCTCAAGGATAAAGGAATTAAGGTGTTAAAAGGTACTCTCTTAAAACAGGCTCAAGGAAAATGAGTGCCCTTGTCATCTTTAACTACATAGGCTCTTGTTCAAACTGCATTATGCCCACTTCGTATTGGGGATCAAAAGTCTGTAAAACCTAAGGCCCCAGATCCTCCATCTCTAGTCTGGGAAGGCTCATCTGGTAGAGAAAATGGGGCTAACCATCCTTTTACAAAAGGACTCCTTAATATTTTGTCTGAAAATTAACATATGATGCCTAGGGACTGGCAGATTTTAGCTAAAACGACTTTAGATGCCAATCAGTACTATGGAGAGCAGAATATGATAAGATCTGTGAACAACAGGCTAAGACAGTGATGGCAAACCTATGATACGCGTGTCAGAGGTGACACGCGAACTCATTTTTTTTGGTTGATTTTTCTTTGTTAAATGGCATTTAAATATATAAAATAAATATCAAAAATATAAATCTTTGTTTTACTATGGTTGCAAATATCAAAAAATTTCTATATATGACACGGCACCAGAGTTAAGTTAGGGTTTTTCAAAATGCTGACACACCAAGCTCAAAAGGTTCGCCATCACTGGGCTAAGAGCTAGGCCGCTTCTGGCTGTAAGTCCCAGACAATGTAAAACATCTGAAAGATCCATGAAAAGAACTCTGATTTATTAAGTCTTGTCTATGTGTTATGCGTGCTTGTCTGTTGATTGTTGTTTTACCTGTCTTTTTTGTTTGGTTTAATTTGTTTATTGTTAGTCTATTAAGTATACCTTTAATTTACCTTCATAGAAAAGAAACAGTAGGTGGCCAGGCCATTACTAAATTTCCCCAGAGCAAACAGAATGTGGGGGTGGGGAGAAAGAACATGAGCGGCACACGTGGCCGATAACCCAGGTCCTAAGAAAATTCCCTAGCAAAGGGAGGTAACTAAAAAAGGCCCAGCCCATTAATTTCTAGGTCTGTTAGTGATCCCGTAAGATGGAAGCCCACTCTTGGGAGCGTTCTTAAAATCTCATTTTCGCTCTGTTTTTATTTCCCAGCCCGACATGTGAAATTTGAACAAATGAGACATTTCTCACAATTTAGGGATACCATCTGGGACTTCTATACCCTTGAAGAGAAAAAGGCTAGTTCAAGGGGGAGGCGCCCCGCACGATTTTGGGTGGCCTCTTGGCCTAAGCTCCATCTCTTCACGGATGCTATGGGATAAGCATAGCATCCCAAGACTGTTTTTCTTTGGAAGATGGCGAAAATGACACAAGGAAAATATACAGGCTGTGTCATTCCAAAGTTGCCTCACAGGTCCCGGGGGCACTCCTGTTTTTATAAAGAAAAATAAAATAAAGTAATGCTTTAACATTAAAGCCACTGAAAGCCAGTAAGTTATCTGTTCCAAAATTTGCCAAGGAAAATGCCTTGGGTAATTATAATTGGCTTTAAAATCTCAAAGTTGTTAAAACATAATAAATAGATGTAACTAAAATGAAGGATTTGTAATAAAGCTTTTCAGTAATAATTATACATATATTAATAATGAAAGTCCAGTCACTCACAAGAAGACTGACTGTACTCTCTATTAGAGGAAAGGGCCAGTCGCCCTTCTCACTGTAAAGGCAGAGAAGCCGCAGCAGTTAGATGTTATCTCTAAGGAAGAATGTAGCAGTTTCAATCCAGAGGCTAGAGGCCTGGGAACAGGCTGCAGGGCCTGCTCCCTCCTCCGGTTGCCTTTTCTCCAGACTCATATGCCTATACATAATTTTCCAAAGTCCTTGGTAACTTAAAGACTTTAGAACATTACTGGATTAAATAATAAACATCTAAATATTCCAACAAGTTTTAAGTTCACCTGGTTTTACCTTTTATTACAGAAAATCTAAAAATATATTTCTCAAAGATGAGAATGTTCATAAATATCAATCTAAGAAATGCTAGCTGTTTACTTTTTATTATCATTGGGAAATTAAGGTTTAAATATTGTATGGTTTTAATAATAGAAGGCATGGACATATATTTTAAAAGAAAAAGAAGGAAAAGGTCTGTGCGAGTTGCTGAAGGTATATACAAGTTGATGACAGAAAGAAAGAATATTAGAGTGGAAATACTTACTGGAAGGTCTAAGGCATGGTTATGCATTTTTGATGGACATAGAAAGAAGGTTTGAAGGCTAATTTGAAAATGTGAAATTTGTGAAGGTTGCGTATGTGATGAGAAGGAAAAGAGAAATGTTGAAAGAGAGAAATGAGTTCTAAAGTTCACTATTTGCAAGAGTTGTAAAAGAGTCATAAAATCTCAAGGAAGTTTAAACAAAGACTAGACTACTACCCTAATCTCCCCCGCCAAGGACAGAGTAAATGGTTAATACAGAAAGGGAGGGCAGGACAAGGTGGCTGAATACTTCTTAAGCAAAACCAGAATATTCAGCAGCGGAATTTCAAAACAGAAGCATACATAATGTCTCAGGCCCCATCCAGCCTGCTCTACATCTGTACTTCATGGGTCAAATGTATAGGTTTGCTTACCTTGCTTTTTCAATAAAGGTGCATACTTTAATTAGTTGATAAGTTAGCTTTTCACAATATAATCAAGGTCTCATATAAACTCAGTTATATGAGAAGTCAATATTTTATGAGCAACCTGGTTTTAGTAAAGTCCAAAGTAAAATTTGCATACACATGCAAATGAGCACTAGTAAAAAATAATGCTGTTTAGAAGTAAATTTAAGCTTAAAAGGGAGAAATTTTAAAATCTCTTCTGCTACTATTTACAAAGTAAACTAAAAGTTATTATTCAAGCATTAAATCTCACCATTAATGAGACACCATAAATAAAAAGAAAGTTACTTTTACTTGAGATGTATGCATTGCACTATTGGCCAGCATGTTTCTCTCCTATCTGTTTTTCTGAAAAGCAACCAAGTTGGTTGTTCTGTTTAAAAGAAAGTAAAAGTCTTTAACGTAGTGATTTATGGCAAGCCTACAGGAAAAGCACACTTTAGCAATGCTTACCCAATTAGAAAAGAAACTCCATAAATAGGGCTTCAAAATTGCTCTGAGAAAGGTACAGAAAGAAACGCCTTTCAAATATCTAGGAACCATAATTGAAAGTCAATGTATTAGGCTCCAAAAAGATAGAAATACAAAAGAATTGCCTTAAGACCTTAAATGAATTTTAGAAATTATTAGAAGACATTAATTAGTTAAGACCTTATCTAAAAATCTCTAAGGGAGAAATGACAAATTTATTCAATATACTTAGGGGTAACTCTAATCTTTCCTTACCTCGAACATTAACAGACGAAGCTAGGAAAGAGTTACTAAGAACTGAGCAGGCCATCTCCTCAGGCCAAGTAGCACGGGTACAGTCTGATAGCCTTTATGAGGACAGATTAATCCTACTGCAAATAGGATTAATGGAGTCATTTTCAAAAATAAAAACTCTCCTACTATTATTGAGTTGGTCCACCTAGGGTCGTGGTCGGCAAACTGTGGCTCGCAAGCCACATGCGGATCTTTGGCCCCTTGAGTGTGGCTCTCCCACAAAATACCATGTGCGGGTGTGCACGTACAGTGCAATTGAAACTTCGTGGCCCATGCGCAGAAGTTGGTATTTTGTGGAAGAGCCACACTCAAGGGGCCAAAGAGCCGCATGTGGCTCGCGAGCCGCAGTTTGCCGACCACTGACTTAGGGCATCAATCTTCTAAAACTGTGGTTACATATATAGAACTCATGGCTCAATTAATATCTCAACTCAGAAAGTGCTGCAGGCAGCTTAGAGGAGAAGAACCCCAATACAGCTATCTTCCCCTCACTGGGAAGCAATTAGAAACGTTATTTCAGACTGATTTGAATTGGCAAATTGGACTAGTGGATATTCATGGGAACTTAGTTGTCACCTACTAAAAAACAAATTACTACAATTTTTATATTACATCCCTATTATTATACCAAAAAAAAGTAGTAGGCAGGAACCTATTTCTGGAGCATTAACTGTTTTTACTGATGGTTCATCTAATGGTAAAGCTGCTTATCATGCAATGAATTCAGACCGATTCATCCAGACCAGTCACATTTCTGTGCAAAGAATTGAATTAGAAGCTATCAGGGCTGCATTGCAGGATTTCCAAGAGCCTCTTAATATTATTTCTGATTCTGCCTATGCTGCTGGCCTGGTAAATAGAATTGAGACTGCTCAATTAAAATGGCTCAGTGACTGAAATTTATTTATACTATTTAAGCAGGTACTGCAAATTTTACAGCAAAGACAATACCCCTTTTATATTACTCATATCAGGGCTCATACCACCCTGCCTGGTACTTTAACAAAAGGAAATGCATAAGCTGATCAATTGGTGGCTTTATTAAAACAGGCCACAGAATCTCATCAGCTTTTACATCAGCCTGCTAAAATATTGTCTAAACAATTCTCAATCTCTCAACAGCAGGCAAAACAGATTATCAAGGAATGTCCCACTTGCATGTTACACCTGCCTACAGGAATTAACCCTCCAGGATTGATAAGGGACTATATCTGGCAACTGGATGTAACACACTATGCTCCTTTTGGACACCTGGGGGCATTGAATGTCTCTGTAGACATTTGTTCAAAGGTCCTATGGGTCACTGCATCTACAGAGGAAATGGTGAAACAGGTCATTAATCATTGCCTAGATGCTTTTGCTGTTATGGGAATTCCAAAAAAATTATAAAAACTGACAATAAATCTATATACACAAATTCATTTCCAGCAATTTTGTGCAAAATGGAAAATTCAACACATTATGGGAATACCATACAATTCCCAAGGACAGGCAATTATAGAACGTCAACATCAGTGGCTAAAATCCCAACTTGAAAAACAAAAAGGGGAATAGTGATGCTGGAGAAATCTCCTGTAAATAGACTACACCAAGCCTTAATTACTTTAAATTTTTTCACTTATAACCCTGATGGCAAGACACCTATGGAATTACACTGGTGTCAGAATAAGCCAAAGGAAAATGGTTTGGTTAAATGGAAAGATCCTGAGTCTGGTTTATGGAAGGGTCCTGACACTTTGTTAACCTTTGGTCGAGGATATGCTTGTGTATTTCAAGAAAACTCTTCCAAGCCTGTGTGGATTCCAGCAAGAAACATTAAACTCCAACATGGATCCGAGAGAGGAACTGACCAGACTAATGAGGACCTTGTAGATGGAGCCTCACCCTGTACCTGTGGCTGCAGACAGACAACTACTCCAGCCCCAAATAGCAGTAGCCCCAAGCAACATGCTGAAGATTAGGAATGGGAGGAGAATGAGACAGAGGAGAAATAGTTCAGGGATGACCTGGGGGATGGTAAAGAAGCCTTGCCATGCTAGCTGTCATCAATTGTGTGATGGTGCAGGTTGCCCTGGACAAAGCAAGAGAAGGTCGGACCTGCATTGTCATTGCCCACTGTTTGTCCACCATCCAGAACTTGAATATCATTGCTGGCATGTCACAGGGGACAGTGATTGAGAAGGGGACCCATAAAGAAATGATGGCCCAGAAAGGAGCCTATTATAAACTAGTTCCTTAGATGCCTGGCAGCAATTTAAAAAGGACATGAAAGAATTTAATCCCTTTCACTGGATCTCCCTACATCTGCCTCTTAGTATAACCACTATTGTCTGTCTCATTCTTGTTCTTATATGTTTATTTCTAGTCTGCAGATGCAGAATGAAGAGTCTTAAAAGGACTCAACCTCTACAGATGTCATACGCTTTTCAAGATTTATTAAGAAAACAAAAAGGGGGAGATGTGGGGAGCCACTCACTGCCAATGTATCATGGGAGTGCACCAAGGAACACAAAAGGCTGATAGACCTTGGTTGTTAGCAGGGCTGATGCTAAGCACCATTGTTTGTGTTGAGATAGTGGTGGCTTGAAGCAATTTTCTGACCTAATAGCCTCAAAGTAAATGTTTACTGGACCTTACTAATTTTTACTGATCTTTATTGACCTTAGAGATGGTCTGTCTGCTATCTGTTTGCTGTGCTTTACTGAGGGCAAGATGTGTATCTAAGACTGAATAAAAAACAGATAAGGCCAGGTTTTGATGTGCCTCTTCAAGAAACAAGGTCTCCACTTGCCCCCCCATGCTTTCTAAATTCATATTTCTTGTATAGAATTTTCATTTGTGTGCTGGCCCCTCCTTCAGATCCTGAACCCCACTGTGAAGATTACGGCAATAATTGAAAAACAAAATAAAAATCCTTTACCTATACACACAAAAAATTGCAGACTCTCATACTTCCAGAATCTATTGGATCAGAATTTTTCATTTTAATAAACTGATGAAGAATGGCATTTTAGGAATTTAACCTAGAGGTGTGCAGTATGAGGAGAGAAAATAGAGTCTGAAGTAAGGCTTGATTTTTAAAAAATATATTTTTTTATTGATTTCAGAGAGGAAGGGAGAGGGAGAGCAAAACATCAATGATGAGAGAGAATCATCATTGATTGGCTGCCTCCTGCATGCCCCCAACTGGGGATTGAGCCTGTAGCCTGGGCATGTGCCCTGACCGGGAATTGAACTGTGACTTCCTGGAGCCATACTGGCTGGGCTGATTTTTTCTCTTTTTTTTTGCTACTTCTCTTTTCCTTTTAATTAAAAATTTTTATGTATATCCAATTTATTTTATACATATAATTTTTTCATCTTTAAAATTTTATGTATGTATATAGAATTTATATATGTACAATTGTTATTACCTTTAAAAATTTATATATAATACTTACATATAATTTGCTTT
Source organism: Myotis daubentonii (assembly GCF_963259705.1). Classification (NCBI taxonomy): domain Eukaryota; kingdom Metazoa; phylum Chordata; class Mammalia; order Chiroptera; family Vespertilionidae; genus Myotis; species Myotis daubentonii. Next base: position 111,826,948 of record NC_081840.1, read on the forward strand.
GTATGTGTATATAGATGTTATATATATAGGTTGCCCCCAAAAATGTATACACACTTAAAAGCTAATTCTATTACATTTTTGAAAATTAAATGTATTATAATAAACATTGCATTTATAATTATTCAAAGTATGTATATTTTTCTTGGAACATCCTGTATATTGTATAATTCTACATATACAATAATACATATAATTATTTTTTTATCTTAAATTTTTTTTTAATCTTTGACACTTTTCCATACTGATTCATAAAGAGGTTCCTTATTCTTGCTTAATTGTATTCCATTGATTGAATAAATGATTATTTATTTTTCAGTACCTATGTTAGACATTTAAGTTGTTTACAATTTACTTTTACCAATACTGTATGTAATCCTACAATGAATGTCTGCATATCTAAATTACTTCTGTTACACATACCTGTGAGATTAAATTCCTATAAATTAAATTGCTGGGTCAAAAAGAATAAGCATATTTTAAACATTTAAACTGTTACTATCAAATTGCCTTGGACAGAGGTGTACAAATTTACATTCTCCACTCTAAGACTGTGATATCAAAAATTTTAAATTTGCCTATGTGGTAGATGAAAAATAGTAGTACATTGCTGATGAAGTTGAGCACATTTTAATATATTCAGGAACCATTTGGATTTCATTTTCTGTGAGCCATCTGTAATCATATTGTAACTGAACAAAAAAAAAATGGAGGTTCAGCTGCCTGCCACAATAAAAGCCAAACTTGTGAGGGAGGTGCTAGTGCTAAAGGAAATAGTTTATTCAGGAGTCACACAACCTGGGAGAAAGGCAGACTCCCATATCAAAGACCAAATCTCATCTCACCTTGTCTCAAAGATCATTTCCTTCCTGCTCAAGCCTACTGATCTTATAGTGATAGGGAGGGGAGGTTGTTGTTTTTTCTATCCAATTATCTTGCTAACTTTTGGCATACTCAGGGCCCTAGCTATTCATCTTTCCAGCTTTTGGTGAGCTCAGTGTAAGAACCCTCCACCTTCCCCTTCCCCACCACCATTTTGGCCAATGGGGCAGACTCCCTGGTGCTATCTACAATAACAACTCCCCGCTTCAAAACTCGGACCCTTGTAATCTTAACAAGGGTAAATGGATGAAGGTCTCATCTTCTGTAGGTTCTTCCTGCTGTCAAAAGGCACCGTCTTACCTATCCCTGGATCCAGAGATTCTTACTATCTACTAAAAGAAGAAGAATGAAGGGGAGCCTTTACATGAGGGAGGAGGATTACTGTCTTTGGAAGATGACATATGCAGTGTCTGGAGGATGGCACTGCTGAACAGTGAAGCTGGTAGACTGCTTTATATGTCAAGAGATGGTGTTGCCAATGGGCTTCCAAATAAGACCTATTATGAAGACAAATAACCAAGTGTTTAGTGAGGGGTATGCCTAGTAGTGCATGGGAATTGTAGTGAAATCAGAAACTGGAGAGACTAAAGCAGGGGTCCTCAAACTTTTTAAACAGGGAGCCAGTTCACTGTCCCTCAGACCGTTGGAGGGCCGGACTATAGTTTTAAAAAAAACTATGAGCAAATTCCTATGCACACTGCACATATCTTATTTTGAAGTAAAAAAACAAAACGGGAACAAATACAATATTTGTATTTGCATGTGGCCCGCTGGCCGTAGTTTGAGGACCCCTGGACTAAAGGATCCAGGGCTTGGGTGGCACACCAACAGCAGGATAAATTTGCTGAGGAAGCCACTGTATGGGAAATGCAAAATGAAATAGAAAGTAAGATTGCCACTTAGCTTTGGGAGGCATTTTCCCTTTTCAAAAGAGGGATTTTAAACCTTCAGGAGTGCAGGTCCAGCTTTCCCTTGCAGTATCAACAGCAGCAACAAGATCAGAGTCTTCCTCAGCTGGCACCTGCTTTGTCCATGTGTGATGGATCCAAGGCTTGATTCCCGTGAGTTTTAGGGAAGAGTGTGTTGTCAGCAGGACAACATAGGGACCAGTCCATTGCTCAGTTGACTGCTGTTCAGGACCTTGAGTCTTCCAGGTCTTTAGTAAGACGTGGTCTCCTGTCTGGAACAGGTATAAGAGCTCGTCAGACAGGTGGATGGATCTGCAATGAGCAAACTTGTGCAAAATTATTAGTGTTTGCCCTAGATGTTGTACATATTGTTTAATTTTTGATTCGTGTTATAAATCGAAAGGGGGTGTTCCTAAAACAGACACTTAGAAGGGTCTCCCATAAACTATTTCAAAGGGGCTTAATTTAATCCCACTTCACAGTGCTTACCCTACTCCAGAACAAGGCAATAGGGAGTGCCTGGTTCCACTTCAAATGTGTTTTCTGGTATATTTTAGCCAGTGTCTTCTTTATTGTGTGATTCATTTTCTCATTCCTCCCTGTAGATTGGTGTCTCCAAGATGCATGTAGTTTCCATTGAATCTCTAGTGCCTATCCTATCTTCTAGGTGATTTCTGAAGTGAACAATGGTCCATTGTCACTTTGAATACAGCAAGAAAGTCCAAACCTAGGAATTATTTCTTTTGAGTAGAAATTTTGCTACCTCAGTTCCCTTCTCAGTCCTGGTGGTGCATGCCTCTACCCATCTAGAAAAAGTGTCTACGAAAACTAATAAAAACTTAAAGTTTCCTATGGCTTTAGGTATCTGTGTAAAGTCAATTTGTCAGTCCTAAATGGGTATATCCCTTTATATTGTATTCACTTTCCTGTTTGGACATGTTCTGTCAGGATTGTTTTTGGTGCATATCTGACAGGCTTGGATAATCTTCTGAATGGTCCTTTGTAAATGAGGGCCCTTCAAATGTGGTCTAATGAGGTCATTAAAGCATCCCTTCTATAAGGGTCCCTTCATGTAGGTTTGAGGATGGAATATACTAGAGCTTCAGGGAGCAAGACCATAGCATGAGTATTGATCTTTCATATAGAACTAGGGTCAGTGTTATTTATTTTTTTATTTTAGGGTCAGTGTTAGAGAATCCCCATTCATGGGCCTGTTCCTCATCTCCTTCTGTGTAATGGGGTTCAAATTCTGACAAGTCCAGGTGGGGAATTAAAGCCCCAAAAAGAAGCAGCTCTCGGGGCAGCTTTTCTTGCTGCTTTACGGCAGTTTAGTTTCCCTGGCTTGAGAAACTTTCTTCTGGTGTCCTGGGCAGTGCACTATGGCAATCTGGTTTGGTAGATTCACTGCCTCTAGAAATTTTTTTTTTTTATTAAATCTTTATTGTTCAGATTATTACATTTGTTCCTCTTTTTTCCCCCCCATAACTCCCCTCCTTCCAGTTCCCGCCCCACCCTCTGCCCTCACTCCCCACCCACTGTCCTCATCCATAGGTGCATGATTTTTGTCCAGTCTCTTCCCGAATCTCCCACACCCTTTTCCCCCCCAAGAATAGTCAGTCCATTCCCTTTCTATGTCCCTGATTCTATTATAATCACCAGTTCATTCTGTTCATCAGATTATTTATTCACTTGAATCTTAGATTCACTTGTTGATAGATGCATATTTGTTGTTCATAATTTGTATCTTTACCTTTTTCTTCCTCTTCCTCTTCTTAAAGGATACCTTTCAGCATTTCATATAATCCTGGTTTGGTGGTGATGAACTCCTTTAGCTTTTCCTTATCTGTGAAGCTCTTTATCTGACCTTCAATTCTGAATGATAGCTTTGCTGGATAAAGTAATCTTGGTTGTAGGTTCTTGGTGTTCATCACTTTGAATATTTCTTGCCATTCCCTTCTGGCCTGCAAAGTTTCTGTTGAGAAATCAGCTGACAGTCGTATGGGTATTCCCTTGTAGGTAACTCGGTTTCTTTCTCTTGCTGCTTTTAAGATTCTCTCTTTGTCTTTTGCTCTTGGAATTTTAATTATGATGTGTCTTGGTGTGGTCCTCTTTGGATTCCTTTTGTTTGGGGTTCTCCGCGCTTCTTGGACCTGTAAGTCCATTTCTTTCACCAGGTGGGGGAAGTTTTCTGTCATTATTTCTTCAAATAGGTTTTCAATATCTTGCTCTCTCTCTTCTTCTGGCACCCCTATAATTCTGATGTTGGTACGCTTGAAGCTGTCCCAGAGGCTCCTTACACTATCCTCGCATTTTTGGATTCTTTTTTCATTTTGCTTTTCCCGTTGGGTGTTTTTTGCTTCCTCGCATTTCAAATCATTGACTTGATTCTTGCGCTCCTCTGGTCTGCTGTCGGGAGTCTGTATAATATTCGTTATTTCAGTCCGTGTATGCTTAATTTCTAGTTGGTTCCCCAATATAAGATCGAGGGTCTTATTAGTTTTCGTGTAGATCTCATTAAGTTTATCGGCAGCTTCTAAACAGTTCTTGAGAGACCTTAAAAGTGTGGTTCTGAACTCTATATCTTCCTTTGACAATTTTGTCCTGTTTCTTTGTCTCCGCATTTTGTTATGCTTCCTTGGTGCACCCCCTAGTGGTCTTTGTTCGCAGTCTTATAGTTAAATCTTGATTGTTGTAGCTAATTCCAGGGAGGGTTTGACCTCCAGGCCAAGTGGCTATGAGAATCAGCTGTGTCAGCAGTGAGAGAACTTCTGTCCTCTAGGGAGGTGCTAATCTAGCCTTTGCCTGAGGCTATCTGGCAAATGCCTCTGTGCAGGGCTTGGGCGGGGCGGGTCGCACAGGATCAACAGGGTGGGCCGGAGAGAGCAGTTATGGTGGCTCTCAGTCCTGTCCCCAGGGGCTCTGCCTCTCTGAGTCCCAGCACCCGCTGCAAAGCTTGGAGAGAAAGCTGCACTCGCTCTGACCGAAGCCAGACAGTCCCGCTTCTCCCGTTTGAGTCTGGGTCCCTAAAGACTCGCCCGGATCTGGTGCTCAGAGTCTGCGACTCCCTCCCGATTGAAAACAACAACCGCGCCCTCCGCCGCCAGCCCGCTCCGCGCACTCCGCACCTCAGAATTTGACTTCAGCACTGCGCCTCCTCTGAGTGTCCGTGTGCGTTTCTCTTTCCTCCTAGTTGTAGGACTTCCACTCAGCCAGCGTTCCTGTGGTTCTGGGTGATCTCCCTTCCGTTTTTTGGTTTCACTTTTGAAGTAGTTGTTCAAAGCAGCAAACTCTGGCGTTAACCTATGCCGCCATCTTGGTTCTCCCTCTAGAAATTTTTAACTCTTTTGCATATTTGATGTCCTTATTCCCTGAGATTAAGAGCCCTCTTTATTTCTCTGGAATTTTCCAGTCACTCCAGTAATTGTCACCACAGTTGAACTTTTTCTGGTTAGTTTTGTCCTTAGCGCTGAGTATGTTGCTCCCATATCTACTAGGAAGTCAATTAGATTGTTCCCCACTGTCAGTTGTATCTGGGGCTCCTTGGGGAAATAGTAATAGGTTGGGAGATGTCTATGGGAGCCCCTGGGCCTCCTCATTCACCATCAAATTCGTCATTCCTTTCTAACATTTCTCGGCTAGAGTTTCTATTCTTTTTATTTTTCTTTGTAAGTTTTGAGCAGTCCTTTCTCCAATGGCCTTCCTCTTTGCAATATGTATATTGATTGGCACCTAGTGGGTCTTTCCCTTTTCTTTTCATGTCCCACCTCTCCTTCTGTTTTCCCTGCACTGTTTCTAAGAAAATGATGGCCTTCTTTAATTTCCTTGTTTCCCGGGCATGGTAAACTTTCAAGGCTATGTCCACCAGCTGGGAGGGATTAATTCCCAATGCCCCATCAAATTTTGGAGCTTTCTTCTGATATTTGGGGCACTTTGCTCAATAAAAGACATGTTTACCATCTGGACATTTTCTGGTGCCTGTGGGTCAGCATTAGTGTGCTTTCAATAGGCCTGATAGATCCCTTCTCAAAATTTTAGAAGGATCTTGGCTTTATTCCTGTTGAATGGCCTTATCATATTCAGGCTCTTTTGTTTAGGTACCCCTTTCCTAAGTCCTTCCAATATACACCTTTTGTAATGTCCTATAGAGGCTAGGTCCCACTATTTGGGTCCCACTTGGGCTCTGTCAAGGAATTGCCCTGGCTGGGTTGGGGGTCCTGTTGGGAATCTCTTGATAGAGGTGATGAGCCTCTCCCCAGCCTTATCTATAACTAGCCACCTTTTATCTGCCATTAGCGGGATGTTAAGGAGAGCCGGTATGTCTGCTCAGTTTGAATGGTGAGTGGCAAAAATGGAGGTGATAAGATCCACTATTTTCTGAGGATTCTCCCAAATATGAGTGGTTGAAATTCTTCCAATTTAGTAAATCTGAAGTAGAAAATGGACTTTGGGCCCAATAGTAGCCAGCAAACTGGCCTTCCTGGTTTATTCTGCCTATAGGCCGTTACCTCAAAGGGAATTGTCCTGCTCTGAATAAAGATGTTCCCTGGCAAAATTGAGTACCCTGTCAGATCTTTGAGTGGGAGTCCATTCCTTGGTCATACAGGGATGGGGTTGTCCCCTCTCTGGGCCTTATCTCAGGGATATCTAGCAGTGGAGGTGGTGGCTGGGAAAATCTTCTTGCTGCTAATCCTGGGTCCCCTGGGTTCAGGGCATTAAAGAGTCTCATCTCATTTTTCTTTTCTTCCTGTGTCTTACTATCAGGGAGGGGGTTTAAGCCAATTCACTTGTCTGCATCATTAGGTCGTTTTCTTCCTTTGCTGAATCCTTATTCAATGTAAAGACATAAACACCTGGACATAAGGGATTTTGTCTCATTTCCCTGACTATTGGCAAAACAATTCCAACTGTATGATGGTGTAGTAACTTAAGGAACCATTTCTGGGCCATTTTCCTCATAGTCTAAAGTAAACACAGGCCAAGCAGTGTTATAATAGAAAACTAATTCCTTCTTAGTCATTGGATCATAGCTGTACATGAACCTATCTGCTAAAATTTGACCCAGTGGGCTCCCTTCAGGAGTCAAAACAGAACAACCCCCAAAGACAGGAAAATACAAACCCAAAACCATAACCATAGCAAGACCCCCAGACAAAGTGGGAACATATGAAGAAAACTTGGATTTATAATTCCATGTGTCCAAATGAGTGCTCACAAGTGCCAAACAATACAGCAAGTGGTCCTAACAGGACCCAAATGGCATGAAGCCCAAGTGGCATGAAACCCAAGCGGCAGGAATGGAAGACCCTCAGTGTGCACATCAGTCTGACTTACCAGCATTGGAGTTCTTCTGCCCCCCCAAACACCATTCCTTTTACCAGCCAAGTGTTTCAGGAGGCTGACTCCTTGAGAAGGAGTGCAGGGGAATTTCTCAAGAAAAGCTCTCAACAGTTGCTGGGAAATCCTGCTCCCATAGTTAGCCTACCACAGTGTCAGAAGCTGGTCCATCCTTGCTGCTTGACACAGTCACTGCAGGAAAGAAACATCTGCACAGCATATGTTTCAAGGGACCTGGCGTATATAGCATACTGTTCTTAATATGTTTGCTCCCCTTAGCGCTATGTGTTTTAACCAAGGTCACCTCTCTGAGAAAGGTTGTTTCCCCAGGTAGGGATTTTCCCCTGAAGTTAGGGAGGGAATAAAACCTCTTAACTAAATGTCAGGCGGGTAGTTAATCACTTTAACTACGAACAATCACCCTTAAGCTACAAAATCTTTACTCCCTGGAATGGAGATAAGAAACGCCCTAACCTTTGGAATAGAAATTGACAGGGTTAAAATCAACTGGTATAAATACAGATGTAACAAGATAATAAAACACAGAACCTGGCTGGAGACTCTGACAAGAGGAACCTCGCTATGCTGATCAACTGAACGCTGCCTCCATGTCATTCCTTCTTTGCTGACTCCGTCTACACCTTTGGGGACCCCTGGACCTGCTGGGGTTTGGACCCCAGCACCACAAGTAGCTGGGACCCCAGCCTGAGCCCTCCAGGACTTACTGAGGCCCATGCTGTCCCATCTGGGCCACATGACCTGGGAGAATGGCGGACTCCCATCTCAGGGACCAAATATCATCTCCCTCTGTCTCAAAGATCATTCCCTCCTGTTCAAGCCCATCGGTCTTAGAGGGACAGGGAAGGGAAGGCTCCCCGCCCCACCCCCGCCCAACCTCACTATATTGCTAGTTTTTGGTGGGCTCAGGGTCCTATCCACTCATATTTCTAGTCTTTGGCAAGCTCAGGCCCTATCCTATCTAATAATAGACAAACATGGTAATTGACCATACCTTTGTTACACCTCCCATTGGTTAATCAGCACAATATGCAAATTAACCGCCAACAAAGATGGTGGCTAATTTGCATACTGCAGGCAGGGTGGGACAGCGCCATCCTGCCTGCCCTGCCGCCACCTGGACCTGCTATCTGTGACCCGGGATGGCGGGTGTCCGTGTGTGACCTGACCCGGGGTGGCCAGGCAGGGCAGCAGTGATCGGCCAGCCCGCCTGGGCGTACCATGTGTGACCCGACCCGGGGCAGTGCCCCAACCCCCGGATCAGCCCTGCCATGTGTGAGACCCAGGGAGGCGGGGCAGGCACCAAGGGATCGGGCCTGCCATCTGGGGAGCAGGCCTAAGCCAGCAGGTGGTTATCTCCTGAGAGGTCCCAGACTGTGAGAGGGCACAAGTGGGGCTGAGGGACACCTTCTCACCCCCCTCTCCCGCCAGTGCACAAATTTTTGTGCACTGGGCCTCTAGTCCTTTCATATTTTTAGAATTTGGCACGCTGGGCCCTGTCCATTCATCTTTCTAGCTTTTAGCATGCTCTGTGTAAGAACCTTCCCTGCCACCATCTTGGCCAATAAGGGAGACTCCCTGGCACTTTAACTGTCTATGGTAACAATATGAATGGTCTTTTCACTTTCTTCATGGTATTGTTTGTAGCACAAAAGTTGTTAATTTTGATGTCCAATTTATTTTTTTCATACATCACTTATGTTTTTGGTGTCATATCTAAGAAGTCATTGACTAACTCAAGATCACAAAGATTTACTCCAATGTTTTCTTCTAAGAGTTTCATAGTTTTACTAGGGGCTTGGTGCAAGGATTCGTGCACATTGAAAAGAAATTAATTAGAAGAAATATTTTAATATCGCTATTCGCCCCTTCTCTATAATAGAAGTGTCAACCAAATCCATGATCAACAATGACAGATTGAAACACAGGTGTGTGTGATTGGCACCAGCAAAAGCTTTATATGTATCGTGCATGCGCGAGTCAACTTAGCCTTTTATAGATATAGGATTAACTTGCCTAATTATACCTGCTTTCTGATGTAGCTAAACTTTTTCCAGCCCAGTGAAGCACCCCAACTTCTCTTTCAGGTAATTGTCAGCAACACAGCAATAAATATCAACACAAAGCAGATTATTATTGTAGATCATGCAGGTAGAACAAAGGATAAAATATTTAACTGCAGCAGTGTTTGACTATATTCTGCACAGTGAGAAAACCTGAAGTCATTTTCAAGGTCCACCATTTCTTACTTCTTTTCAGTCAAGTCAAGTTTTTAAACTTTCTAAATCTCCATTTTCTGCCTAATGAAAAGAAAATAGGATTCCATCGAGTCTCCTATCTATCTACTTCAGGACTTCTGTGAGGATCAAATGAGATGAGTGTGAAATGTTTGCACCTGGCTATAAAGCAAGTCGTATTTCTGGACTGAAGAAACTGCAAGGAGGCTAGTCATTGCTAGGGAGAGAAAGCCTGGCATTGCTACTTTACATCATTACCCTGACGAACACTTAGCATATTAGCCTTTTATATAAATTTCTTACATTTAGGTTTATAATCCATTTTGAATTAATTTTTTATATTGCATAGATGTATGGGTTTACTTCTGGATTTTCAGTTCCATTTTACTGATCTATATGTCTATCCTTCTGCTAGTACCATACTATCTTAATTACTATAGTTTTGTAGTAAGACTTGAAATGAGAAACTGTGAGCATTCCAATTTTGTTGTTCTTCAAGTTGTTTTTGGATGTTCTAAGAATCATGTATCTCCATATGAATTTTATAATCAACTTGCAAATTTCTGCAAAAATAAAGCAGCTGGAGTTTTGATAGGGATTGTGTTAAAACCATGTCATTGGGTGAAGACTGCCATCTAAACAATATTAAGTCTTTCAATCCATGAACATGGGATGTTTTTCTATTTATTTACATCTTTAATTTCTTTTAATAATATTTTGCAATTTTCAGCATATAAGAGTTGCGCTTCTTTTGTTAAATTTAAACTTAGGTATTTTATTCTTTTTGATGCTGTTATAAGTATAATTGTTTTCTTAATTTTTTTTCATAATGTTCATTGCTAGTATGTAAAAATACAATTGATTATTTATATAGAGCTCACATCTTATAACCTTGCAGAACTCATTAGTGTGATGAATTTTACATATGAATCACCCATGTAATCACCAGCAAGGTACAATATGATACATATCCAAGACCCCCATTATTACTGTACTTCCCCAAAGGTAACCACTGTTCTTACTTTCATCACTGTTGATTCATTTTGCTTGTTCATTAACTTTATATAATGCAATATACCTAGCCAATCTTTAGTGTCTGTCTTCTTTTGCTAAACATGTCTGTGAGATTCACCTATGTTGTGTGTATCAGTGGTTCTCACTTTTTAATTGCTTTGTAGTGTTCCATTTGTATGAATAAACACAATGTATTGATCTATTTTTCTTTTGGTGGGCATTTGGGTTGTTTCTGGTTTGTGGTTATTATGAATAAAACTGTACACACATTCTTGTATGTAAATTTTGGTTTCTGTTGGAAATCTAGGAATAGAATTGCTCAGTCATAGAATAACACATGCAGAAAAAAGAAAACTACAAACCAACTACCACGATAGTTCAGATCTTTTGTCAGACATTTTATCCTAGCTGTGGCTTGGCTTTTCACCTTCTTAATGGTAGTTTTTAGTCTTCCTTCCTTCCTTCCTTCCTTCCTTCCTTCCTTCCTTCCTTCCTTCCTTTCCTTCCTTTCCTTCCTTCCTTCCTTCCTTCCTTCCTTCCTTCCTTCCTTCCTTCCTTCCTTCCTTCCTTCCCTCCTTCCTTCCTTCCTCCCTCCCATCCTCCCTTCCTTCCATCTTTCTTTTTTAAAAACTAGAGATATAATGGTTATATCTCTGTTTTTTTTTATGAACTGGGAATAAAGCATTATTTCACAATTTGTCATAATTTACTTTTTAATAAGACGTGCACTGAGAACATAGTTTAAAATACCGGGAAAGCTAGATGCTGGGTGTCTTTCAGGCAGGAGCAAAGATGTTGTGACTCTAGGGTCGCTGTGTTCCTGAGACTTTCAGACAGCATGGACCAGATGCACCTAATGGTATATTTTGATAAATAGAAGTTCTTTTTAAAAAATATTTTTTTTATTCATTTCAGATAGGAAGGGAGAGGGAGAGAGAGATAGAAATATCTATGATGGGAGAGCATCATTGATCAGCTGCCTCTTGCATGCCCCCTATTGGGGGTTGAGCCCACAACCCGGGCATGTGCCCTTGACCAGAATTGAACCTAGGACCCTTCAGTCTGAAGGCCAATGCTCTAGCCTCTGAGCCAAACCAGGTAGGTCAGAAGTTCTTAATTTTAATGTATCAAATTTTCTTCTATTATTAGTGTCATTTTGTGTGTGTGTGTGTGTGTGTGTGTGTGTGTGTGTGTGTGACCTGTTCAAGAAATCTTTGTCTATCTTGATGTCATAGAAATTTTCTCTTATGGTTTTTTTCTAGAAGATTTATTATATTTAGTTCTATTCAATTTTTTCACATTTTTAGCTTCATGTATTCACTATGATAGTCAAGTTTTATCAAACACAAGGATTCCTTCTGTTGCCCTTTAATAACTACAACCCCCTTTCATCCTGCACCCTCCCCCATCCCTAACCCTGGAAACCACTAATTTTTTTCTCCATCTCTAAAATTTCATTATTTCCATAATGTTATATAAATAGAATCATTCAATATATTATGTTTGAAGTTGATTTTCTTCCCCATAATTCCCTTGAGATTCACCCAAATTGTTGTAGCAATAGTTTGTTCCTTTTCATTGCTATCATTCCATGATATTTATTTATTTATTTATTTATTTATTTATTTATTTTTAATATATTTTATTGATTTCTTACAGAGAGGAAGGGAGAGAGATAGAGAGTTAGAAACATCAATGAGAGAGAAACATCGATCAGCTGCCTCCTGCACACCCCCTGGGGATGTGCCTGCAACCCAGGTACATGCCCTTGACTGGAATCGAACCTGGGACCTTTCAGTCTGTAGGCCGACGCTCTATCCACTGAGCCAAACCAGTTTTGGCTATTCCATGATATTTATATGTCACAGTATAATCACTCATTGAAGTAGATTAGATTGTTTCCACTAGAGGCCTGGTGCATGAATTCATGCACTGGTGGAGGACGTGACCTGCAGGGACTGGCCTGCTGTGGGAAAACTGCTCATCCTGGTCAGCTGAGCAGCACTCCCACTGTGGGAGCACTGACCACCAGGGGGAAGCTCCTGCATTGAGCATCTGCCCCCTGGTGGTCAGTGCATGTTACAGCAACTGGTTGACTGGTTGTTCTGCCGTTTGGTCACTGGGCTTTTATATATATCAATAATCCCCAAAAATGTATACACACTTTAGAGCAGATAGCTCGATTGATGTTTCTTTCTTTTCAGATTTAACCCATTGTAAATAATAATTATTGAAAGTGTGTATACATTTTGGGGGGACACACTGTATATTTATTTTTTAATCTTTACCCAAGGACATGCTTAGAGAGGGAGGTAGAGAGAGAAAGAGAGAGAGAGAGAGAGAGAGAGAGAGAGAGAGAGAGAGAGAGAGAGAGAGAAACATCAGTGAGACACATCAATCAGTTGTCTCTCATACATGCCCCAACTGGGGATTAAAACTGCAACCTGAGTATGTTTTCTGACATAGAATTAATCTGGCAACTTTTGGGCACATGGGAAGGTGCTCTAAGCAACTGAGCCACATCAGCCAGGATAGGGCCATTATAAAAAAAGCCATGACAACCATTCATATACACGTTTTTTGTGTGAATATGTTTCCATTTCTTTAGGATAAATGCCCTAGAGTGCAATGGCTGTGTCATCTGGTAATTGCATGTTTAGTTTTATAAGACACTGCCAAGTTATTTTCCAGAGTGGTTGTACCATTTTACCTTCTCACCAGCAACGTATGTGTGATCTGGTTTCTCCACATCAACAGCATATGGGAGTATCATTATATTGTATTTTGGCCATTCTAATAAGTGGTAGTGATATCTCACTGTGGTTTTTTTAACTTGCATCTTTCTAATGTTTAATGATGTTGAACACCTTTCCATGTATTTATGTGCCATCTGCATATCCTCTTTGATGAAATGCCTGCTCATATTTTAAAAATATTTTCTAATTGGATTGTTTCACTTGTGCTGCTTTTTTTAAATCATTGAATTTATATTATACATTTGGGATCTATATTATAGATATTAGTCCTTTGTCATATATGTGGTTTGTAAAGATTTTTTCCAAGTTATCTGTGGCTTGTTTTGTTTTTCTTCTTCGTAATAGGGTCTTTCACAGAGCAAAAGTTTTTAATTTTTAGTGAGATTCAATTGACCAATTTTTCCTTTTTTGATGCTTTTGGTGTCAAATATGAAATTTCTTCACCTAGCCCTAGATACTAAAGATTTCCTTCTAGTTTCTATCAAAAAAGCTTTATAGCTTTACAGTTTGTATTTAAGGCTGTGATTCATTTTGAGTTAATTTTTGTATATCATGTGTAATTTAAGTTGAGGTTCTTTTTTTGGCTATAAGATGCCAAATCAATACAGGACCATTTGTTGAAAGGCTATCCTTCCTCACTTATATTGTCTGCACTTCATTTAGGCATATTTGCGTGCTTCTAGTTGGGCTCTCTATTCTGTTTCATTGATCGGTGCATCTATCCCACCACCAATACCACACTCCCTTTATTATGTGGGAGGTAGAGTAATTCCTCCCACTTACTCTTTTTCAGGTTTTACTTTTTTTTCATTCTTGGGTATTTTATTATTCTTTACTATTATGAATGTATTTTGTTATACTTTCTAATTGGTTATATTGCTAATTTTAAAATTAGCTGTTGATTTGGGAAAGTTGCTCTTTTATTATCCATACTAGGGGCCCAGTGCATGAATTCATGCACCTTGAAAGAAACTGTGGGCCACGAGGCTGCTGTGGGCACAGGGGCAGGTCTCAGTCCATCCTCCGTGACCCTGCCCAGCCCCTCCTGCCATGGTCCCCTGTCTGCCGGCAGCCCCACTCCCGCTGCCACGGCTCCCACATGGCACTGGCCCCACTCGCACCCGCTGACAGTGTGGAGCGATTGGGGCTGGTGTCAGCATTGGGTGCGAGTGGCGGCTTGTGCTCTGATCACCCCTCAGGAGCAGGGGGAGGTGGAGAAGCTCTCAGGGGCGACTTGGGCTGGTAGCCACCACTCGCATCTGCTGCTGATGCCCGCCGAGTGATTGGGCCTGGTGCTGGGTGCTGGCAGCGGGTGCCAGTGGCGGCTCTGGTGCCAGCAGTGGGTGCGAGTGAGGCTGGCATCGGCAGCAGGTGTGAGTGCTGGGAGGGACTGCGGCGCACAGGAGCAAAGAATTTTTGGTAACTATCAGAGGCTCGCCCTGAAAACAGCAACTAGCGCCCCTCCTTGTTCTGGCACCCTCACTCACCTGCTCCACCATCCCACCATGGCCAACACCTGCCATGTTCTGCGTGTGCCCCCTGGTGGTCAGCACATGTCATAGTGACCAGTTGTTCGGTTGTTCCACTGTTTGGTCTATTTGCATATTAGCCGTTTATTATATAGGATAATAAGTTTTGTTTTAATTAGTTCTGATGTTAAGCTGGGGCAGTGAGGTGGCAGAGGAGGATGGAACAGCTGACATTCTGGAATGAGGCATCAGTATTGCATCTTCCCTAGACCTTATTCCAAATTCAGGCCCTTTGAACTACCTTAGCCATCCAAGAAGGCCTAAGGAAAATCCAAAGACACATTGAAGAGGAAAGCATTGGAGCAAATGCCCACTCTAAACTAGAAGTTTGAGAAAGAAAAACATCACAATTAAATATTGTGTTTTGTTGTCTTTATCTACTCTGGGATAGGGAAGTTGTAGAACTTCTTTGCTAAATACTGCAAAAAGAAATGCAACTGAGAAAACTAAATAAACCTCTTTTCTAATACTAGGGAATGGACATTTTATAAAAAGTATAGTTTTAAACACAATGTTTTCTAATTTACCTGAGCCCTTGCCTCTCCATAAGGAGATACAGAGGTGTTATTGAGAGTAAGGATTGGAGAAAGGTGAAATTTCTGTGTGTAAGAAAATGGATATTGTTCCAAAAAAGAATGGGGCAGCAAAAAGTAAAAGAGGACAAAGGAAAGAAGGGAAACAGGAAGGCCAAGAGTTTATAACAAAAGACTGGAATCTAAGGAGAAAAATGGCTGAGGAAGTTTTGTTTTTATTGTGCTTTTTACCTTTTAAGAACAAGTTTATTTAAATACAATTTTAAGTTGTTGTGTTGCTATAGTATTATTCTCTGTTTTCCAAAACCATTAGAAAAGTCAGCTTCATAGACTTTTACAAACTTCATCAAAAACTTGAGTGGTTTGTCTCCAAGATGAAGTCTATGTCAACATTTCCTCTTTATTAAGAATGAGCTCATTCATGTTTTAGCACCTCTGAGCAAGTTTCTCTGATGTCCTAGCCCAGGGGTGGGAAAACTTTTTGACTCGAGGGCCACAATGGGTTCTTAAACTGGACCGGAGGGCCAGAACAAAAGCATGGATGGAGTGTTTGTGTGAACTAATATAAATTCAAAGTAAACATCAACACTAATAAAAGAGAAAAATGGTAATTGGCGTACGACGATACCCTTTTCATTGGCTAATCAGGGCTATATGCAAATTAACTGCCAACTATGATTGGCAGTTAACTGCCAACTAAGATTGGCAGTTAACTGCCAACAAGATGGCGGTTAATTTGCATATGTAGGCACAATGCAGGGAGGCGAAGGGAAAGCAGGAAGAAGCCCCCTGCCACTGACAGTGATCGGAAACCCAGGGGGGAGCTAAGAGCTGGGGGAAAGGGCAAAGGCGGCTCCAGGGCCCCCCAGCCATGATCGGAGAATCAGGCGCCTTTGCCACCCTGGCCAGTGAGAGCAGGAAGTAGGGGTGGAGCCAGCGATGGGAGCTGGGCACGGTCGAAGCTGGCAGTCCCGGGAGCTAGGGGCCCCTTGCCTGGGCCTAAAGCGGAGCCCGCGATCGCGGGGCCGCTGCAGCTGCGGGTCCCCGCTGCCCGGGCCGGACGCCTAGGCCAGAGGCGTTAGGCCTGGGCAGGGGCGGAGCCTGCCACTGCGGGGAGCTGGGGGTCCCCTGCCCAGGCCTGACACCTCTGCCGGAGGCCTCAGGCCTGGTCAAGGGGCCGATCCGGTGATTGGTGATCGGAGGGTGATGAGGGTCAACTCCTCTGGCCGAGGCATCAGGCCTGGGCGGGGGGCGGAGCCGGGGATTGGGGGGATATGATGTTCCCCTTGCCCAGGCCTGAAGCCTGGGTCAGAGGCGTCAGGCTTGGGCGGGGGGTGGAGCAAGCGATCAGAGGGAGATGGGGGTCCCCTGCCCAGGCATGATTCCTGGGCCAGAGGCCTCAGGCCTGGGCGGGGGCCAGAGCCAGTGATCGGGGGGAGATGGGGGTCCCCTGTCCAAGCCTGACACCTCTGGCGGAGGCGTCAGGCTGGGCAAGGGGCCGATCAGGTGATCGGAGGGTGATGGGGGTCTACGCCTCTGGCCGAGGCATCAGGCCTGGGCAAGGGGCCGATCCTGCAATTGGAGGGTGATGGGGGTCAACGCCTGAGGGCTCCCAGTATGTGAGAGGGGGCAGGCTGGGCTGAGGGACACTCCCCCCCCCCCACACACCCAGTGCACGAATTTCGTGCACCGGGCCCCTAGTCATTACATAAAAGGGTACGGTCTTTTTTTTTTTTTTTTTAGTTTTATTCATTTCAAATGGGCCAGATCAGGCCCGCGCCGGCCGTAGTTTGCCCACGGCTGTCCTAGACTGTAAAAGGTGTGTTGTGCCTTTCATGTGCTATTAGAACTCCTCAAACCTGTACTTTATCCTTTACTCTTATTGCGTTTATTCCCTGCTAGCCAGTGAACTACTTGTTAACATTCCATAAATCTTTTGTTTTTATTTTAAATTAAATTTATTTGGGCCCAGCCAGCATTGCTCAGTGGTTGAGCATTGACCTATGAACCAGGAGGTCATGGTTCAATTCCCAGTCAGGGCACATGACCAGATTCTGGGCTTGATCCCCAGTGTGGGGCATGCAGGAGGCAGCCAATCAATGATTCTCTCTCTTTATTGTTGTTTCTGTTTCTCTTTCCCTCTCCCTTCCTCTCTGAAATCAATAAAAAATTTTTTTTAATGTATTCAGGTGACATCCTATATAATAAAATTCTAATATGCAAATCAACCAAATGGCAGAACGACCAGCAGAATGTCTGGTTGCTACGATTCGGACTGGCCACCAGGGGGAAGATGCTCAATGCAGGAGCTGCTCCCTGGTGGTCAGTGCACTCCCACAGGGGAAGGGCCCCTCAGCCAGAAGCCAGGCTTACAGCTGGCAAGTGCGATGGCGGTGGCGGCAGCCTCTCCTGCCTTCGCTGCAGGCGGGCAGTAAGGAGTGAGGGGTCCTGGACTGCGAGAGCCCAGGACTACAAGAGGGATGTCTGACTGCTGGCAGGTGGACATCCCCTGAGGAGTCCTGGACTGCAAGAGGGTGAAGGTAGGGCTGAGAGTCCTCCCACTCAGTGCACAAATTTTGTGTACCAGGCCTCTAGTTGGTTAATAAAATTATGTAAGTATCAGGTGTACAATTCTATGACACATCATCTGTACCTGTAACTTTTGATGGGTGGATGATACATGGGAAGATGGGTATGGTGGTTACAGGTTTCAAACCACTCAAAAACATCTGATGACTTCATGGTTTTTGACAAAATTATAAGGGAGTCTAAGTTTGTCTTTATCAATCTCCCACATTTTTTTCAACTCTCTCAGTGTTAGAGTTTGGCTGATGACTCGAGATATGAAAGAATTTACAACTAAAAGACAAGATTCAGAGAGGAAGTTGATTTTACTTTCCAAGAGAGGAAAGGGCCAAGTATTGCTAATCAATACAGGGTAAGAAACAAAGGGTGGCTTTCCCTTTTAAAGAATAATGGCTGCTTTTGCTAGGTGACAGGGAAGGGAGGAGGATTTGGGGCTGAAGTTGAGCAGACACCAGGGGGTTTGCCTTGAAAAGTCATAGCTTGTTTTTTCTTCAGGAGAAGATCCAGCAGATGTCCTAGGCAGGTGTCTTATCCGCACTTTTTCCAAGCCTGTAAAGCATGCTTAGAGAAAAAGTTATGAAGAGTTCAAAAGAAATTTGTTTGAAGGGGAGGGGGGAAGAAAACCTTCTATTAACTAGAGACTCCTTGGTATGAATTACATATCCCTGAATTCTGAAAACAGCAGGGAGGAGAGAAAATGCAGGAATGTAGCCTTGAGAGTAGCTTATCTTATCTTTCAGTTTGAACAGAGGGCCTGTTTGAATTAGAGGAGCTAACAATCATGGGGTTAATCACCAGGTGCTTTTAATAAATTGTGGAAGGCCACGTAAAAAAACAAAAAACTTTTCCCTGTCCTTACACTCAGTATCCCTGCCTCCCCTGCATCCTGTCTGAAAGCTCTCAAAATTTTCCCACTAGCTAGATCTTTCATTGGAAAAATTTATTCTGCTTTCTCCTCTTTCTACTACCGAAGCATCTGCTTAGTAGTATTTGGCTATGTAATTATCTGATCAATTTAAGTAACCTGAATTAAAGTATGACTGAAATTTAACTATCTTAGATAATTGTACTTGAAAACAGATATTTGTTCACTCATATTTACTGGGAGGAATATTTTTTTAATGTGTTTTCTTTTTTTTTCTTTTTATTGAATTTACTAGAGGCCCAGTGCATGAAAATTCATGCACTGGAGGGGGTGGTATCCCTCAGCTCAGCCTGCCCCCTCTCACAGTCTGGGAGCCCTCAGGGGCAGGAGACAACCTAGCAATCACTGGTAGGCAATGCCCACATCACACCTCTGCTGCTGCCACTGCCAGTAGTGCAAGCCTCAGCCGGCCCTGGTTACCTGAGCCTCCAGCTGGCCCTGGGCGGCTGGGCAGCCGACAGCCGAGGCTTGCCTGCGCCTCAGGCCAGCCCTGGGTGGCTGGGAGGCTGAGGGGGGACTCTGGAGGCAGGCATGCTGCAAGGCCAGGTGAGCCTGGCCTTTCTGTGTGCCTGCCGCCCTGGCAGGGCTGAGGGGACTGGGCACCGCCACCTTGTGGCTGTGGGTGCTGCCATCTTTGAGGGTGTGGCAGTCAATTAGCATATTCCCTCCTTATTGGCTGTGGGCGCTACCATCTTTGAGGGTGGAGCAGTCAATTACATATTCTCCCCTTATTGGCTGTGGGTGCTGCCATCTTTGTGACACGTGAGGGTCAATTAGCATATTCCCGCTTTATTAGATAGGATTAGGGTAATACTGGTTAACAAAATTATAGAGGTTCCAGGTGCACAATTCCACAACACATAATCTGTAGACTTTATTATATGTTCATTACCCCAAGTCAAGTCTCCATCCATCACCATTTATCACCCCACCCTGTATACCATGTTCCATGCCTTCAACTGCCACCCCCAGCAATCAGCACACTGTTGGCTGTGTCTATGAGTTTTTTCTTATTTATTTTTTTCTTTTTTGCTCAATCCCTTCAGAAACCTACCCAGCACTCCCCAAAGACAGTTGTCAGCCTGCTCTCTGTCTATGAGTCTGTTTGCTTGTTAGTTCATTTTGTTCATTAGATTCTACATATGAGTAAAATCACATAGTATTTGTCTTTCTCTGACTGGCTTATTTCACTTAGCATAATACTATCCAGGTCCATCCATGCTGCTGTAAAAGGTAAGACTTTTTTCAATTTTATGGCCAAGTAGCATTCCATTGTGTATATGTATCACATCTTTATCCAGTCCTCTATCACAGGACACTTCGTTGTTTCCACATCTTGGCCACCGTGAATAATACTGCAATGAACATAGGGGTGCATATATCTTTGCAAATACATTATTTAGAGTTTTTTTTGGGTATATACCCAGGAGTGGGGTTGCTGGGTCACATGGTAGCTCTATTTTTAATTTTTTGAGGAATCACCAGACTGCTTTCCATAGTCGTTGCACCAGTCTACACTCCCACCAGCAGTGAATGAGGGTTCCCTTTTTTCCACAACTTTTTCAACACTTGTTATTGCTTGTCTTGCTGATAATGGCCACTCTAACAGGTGTAAGGTGCTATCTCATTGTAGTTTTGATTTGCATTTCCCTAATTGCCAGTGAGGTTGAACATCTTTTCACATATCTATTGGCTGTTTGTATGTCTTCTTGGAAGAGGTGTATTTTCAGGTCCTCTACCCCCCCCCCTTTTTTTATTGATTTTTTTACAGAGAGGAAGGGACAGAGATAGAGAGTTAGAAACATCGATGAGAGAGAAACATCGATCAGCTGCCTCCTGCACATCTCCTACTGGGGATGCGCCCACAACCCAGGTACATGCCCTTGACTGGAATCGACCCTGGGACCTTTCAGTCCGCAGGCCGATGCTCTATCCACTGAGCCAAACCCGTTTTGGCCCTCTACCCACTTTTTGATTGGATTGTTGGTTTGTTTGGTGTTGAGTTTATATATTTTAGAAATTAAAACTTTGTCAGAGCTACTTTTTGCAAATATCATCTCCCATCTGGTAGGCTGCCTGTTTGTTTTGTTTCCATTTCTTTTGCTGTGCAGAAGCTCTCCGGTCTGATATAGTCCCATTCATTTATTTGTGCCTTTACCGCCCTTTCCTTTGGGGCCAAGTCCATAAAATGTTCTCTACAGCCCAGGTCCATAAGTTTGGTACCTATACTT
Source organism: Myotis daubentonii (assembly GCF_963259705.1). Lineage (NCBI taxonomy): Eukaryota > Metazoa > Chordata > Mammalia > Chiroptera > Vespertilionidae > Myotis > Myotis daubentonii. Next base: position 111,847,898 of record NC_081840.1, read on the forward strand.
TCTTCTATGTAATTTAGTTTCAGGTTTTCTGGTTAGGTCTTTGATCCATTCTGAATTAGTTTTTGTGCAAGGAGACAAACTGTAATCCAGTTTCATTCGTTTGCATGCAGCTTTCCAGTTTTCCCCATACCATTTATTGAAGAGACTCTCTGTACTCCAATGTGCATTTCTGGCTCCTTTGTCAAAAATTATCTGTCCATATACATGTGGTTTTATAGCTGGGCTCTCTATTCTGTTCCATTGATCTGTGTGTCTGTTTCTCTCCCAATACACACTGTTGTGATTATCGTAGCTCTGTAGTATAATTTGAAGTCAGGTAGCATGATACCTCCAGCTTTGTTTTTTTTTTTCTCAGGATTGCTTTGGCTATTTTGGGCCTTCTGTGGTTCCATACAAATCTGATGATTTCTGGTTCTATTTCTTTAAAAAATGACATTGGGCCCTACCTGGTTTGGCTCAGTGGGTAGAATGTTGGCCTGTGGACTGAAGGGTCCCAGGTTCAATTCCAGCCAAGGGCACATGCCCAGGTTATGGGCTCAATCTCCAGTAGGAGGTGTGCAAGAGACAGCCAATCAATGATTCTCTCATTACTGGTGTTTCTCTCTCTCTCTCCCTCTCCCTTCCTCTCTGAAATCAATAAAAAAATATTTTTAAAAAATGACAGTAGGATTTTGATGGGAATTGCATTAAATCTGTATATTACTTTGGGTAATATGGTCATTTTAACTATGTTGATTCTTCCAATCCATAAGCATGGCATAATTTTCTATTTTGTTGTATCTTTTTCAACTCTTTTAATAATGCTTTTTAATTTTCAGTATATAGGTCTTTCACATTCTTTGTTAAGTTTATTCCTAGGCATTTTATACTTTTGGTTGCTATTGCAAAAGGAATTGTCTTCTCCTTTTCTTTTTCTGAAATTTTGTTGTTAGTATACAGGAAGGCAGTGGACTTTTGCACATTGATTTTTTATCCTGCAACTTGATTGTATTTGTTTATTGTTTCTAATAGTTTTTTGGTAGAGTATTTAAAGTTTTCTATATACAGCATCATGTCATCTGCAAAAAGTGACAGCTTGACTTCTTCCTTCCCTATGTGGTTTCCTTTTATTTATTTCTCTTGCCTTATTGCTCTGGCTAGGACTTCCAGTACTATGTTGACTAAGAGTGGTGAGACTGGACATCCTTGTCTTATTTCTGATCTTAGGGGAAAAGCTTTTAGTTTTTTGCCATTGAGTATGATATTAGCTGAGGGTTTATCATAGATGGCCTTTATTATGTTGAGGTACTTTCCTTGTACTCCTATTTTATTGTTTTAATCATAAATGGATGCTTTTCTGCATTTATTGATAAGATCATATGATTTTAATCCTTTCTTTTGTTAATGTGGTGTATTGTGTTGATTGATTTGTGAATGTTGAACCATTCTTGTGCCCCTGGGATGAGTCCCAGTAGATCATGATGTATTATTTTTCGTATGTTTTGCTGTATTCGATTAGCTAGTATATTGTTTAGGATTTTTGTGTCTGTGCTCATCAGGAATATTGGTCTGTATTTTTTCCTTTTTTTGTGTTATCTTTGCCAGGTTTTTGTATCAGGGTTATATTGGTCTTGTAGAATGTGTTAGGAAATATTGCCTCTTCTTCAATTTTTTGGAAGAATTTTTTTAAAAATATATTTTATTGATTTTTTACAGAGAGGAAGGGAGAGAGATAGAGAGTTAGAAACATCGATGAGAGAGAAACATCGATCAGCTGCCTCCTGCACATCTCCTACTGGGGATATGCCCGCAACCCAGGTACATGCCCTTGACCGGAATCGAACCAGGGACCTTTCAGTCCACAGGCCGACGCTCTATCCACTGAGCCAAACCGGTTTCGGCAATTTTTTGGAAGAATTTGAAAAGGATAAGTTTTAAATCTTCTTTGAACATTTGGTAGAATTCACTGGTGAAGCCACCTGGTACTAGATTTTTGTTTTTTAGGAGGTTTTTGATGGTTGTTTCAATTTCCTCATTGCTAATTGGTCCATTTAGATTTTCTAATTCTTCATGATTTAGTCAGGAAGGTTGTATATTTCTAGGAGCTTATCCATTTCTTCTAGGTTATTGAATTTGGAGGCATAAAGTTTTTCATAATAGTCTAGTACAGGGGTGGACAACCCCTGGCACGCGTGCCAAACATGGCACGCCAGTAACTTTTGCTGGCACGAGAAACCCTCTCTTATAATCTTCCATTTACAATTTTTTTCTTAATATCAGCTTTTTTATTTTTCAGATAAATTCAGTGTAGGTGCATCTTAGATAAATAAATAATTTTACATAACAAGTTATCTTAAAGACCATAAACATGGCTGACTTTGAAATGCAGTTGATTGAATTTCAGAGTAGCTCAATTTGGAAGCAGAAATTTATTGACCTTAGAGTTGACTTGGAAAACATTGAAAAAAAGCGATTAGAGACAGGAGTACCAGAGAGAAGTGTCGAAAACGAACTATTGAGGACTTGGAATGCCATTCCAGAAAATTTTTTCTGCTTAAAAAACTTTGCAACAGCGTTACTCTCCATGTTTTCATCCACATACACTTGTGAATCTTTGTTCTCAGTGATGAATTTTGTTAAGTCTCTTAATAGGAGTAGCCTGACGGATGAAAGTAGTAGCTCATGCATATCTCTGAAGGTCACGAAATATAAACCTGATGTAAAATCTCTGTCATCAGTGATGCAGCAGCAAAAGTCCCACTGATAATATCAAATGGAGTCATAAAGTTTTCTGTCAGACTATCAGTATACATGTATACATTAAAAAATAAATGTATTTTTCATCATCATATACTGTGTTTTTGTCGCTTGAATGAATTTTATTATTTCTTCAAGGTTCTTCACATACGTACACCTTAAGAGATATCAAGTAGGCGTAACATGTTCTCAAAAAATTAGGGTTGGCACGCAGAAGAATTTTGAGTCAGAGATTTTGCTGGTTTTGGCACGCACTCACAAAAAGGTTGCCCAGCCCTGGTCTAGTATGATCCTTTGTATATCTGTGATGTCTGCGATGACTTCTTTCTCATTTCTGATTTTGTTTATATGGGCCTTTCCCCTTTTTTCCTCAGTAAGTCTAGCTGGGGTTTGTCAATTATATTAATCTTTTAAAGAATCAGCTCTTTGATTTATAGATTTTTTTTTGCATAGTCTTTTTGTTCACTATTTCATTTAATTCTGTTCTAATTTTTTTATTTTTTTCTCCTGCTGACTTTGGGTTGCTTTTGTTCTTTTTCTAGTTCTTTAAGATGTGATGTTAGGTTGTATACTTGGGATTTCTCTTGTTTCTTGAGATAAGCCTGTAATGATATAAACTTCCCTCTTAATCCTGCTTTTGCTGCATCCCAGAGCTTTTGATATGTTGTGTTATCATTCTCATTTGTCGCTATATATCTTTAGATCCCATTTTTTATTTCTTCTTTGACCCAGCCATTTTTTAGTAGTATGTTGTTTAATCTCTAAATATTTGTGGGGGGTTTTACTTCCTTTTGCAGTTGATTTCTAATTTCAAGGCATTGTGGTCAGAAAATATGCGTGGTATAATTTCAATCTGTTTTAATTTGTTGATGTGAGTTCTGTGACCCAACATATGGTCTATACTTGAGAAAGTTCCATGTGTGTTGGAGAAGTATGCGTTCTCAGATGATCTGGGACAAAAGGTTCTGTAATTATCAATTATATTAGTTTGATATAATGTTTCATTTAAGGCTGATATTTCTTTATTGATTTTCTGTTTAGTTAATCTGTCTAGAGCTGTCAAAGGAGTATTAAGGTCTCCAACTATAATTGTATTTTGATCTGTTTCTCCTTTTAGTTCTGTGAATAGCTGTTTAATATATTCCGGTGCTCCCTGGTTGGGTGCATATATATTAAGAAATGTTATGTTTTCTTGATGTAGTGTTCCCTTTATCATTATAAAGTATCCATCTTTGTCACTGGTTATCTTGAGATCTATTTTGTCAGATATAAGTATGGCTACACCTGCTTTTCTGTGGATGTTATTTGCTTGGAGAATAATTTCTCACCCTGTTACTTTGAATCTGCCTTTGTCTTTGCTGTTTAGATGTGTCTCTTTTAGGCAGCATATGGCTGGGTTTTGTTTTTTGACCCACTCTGCTACTCTGTGCCTCTTTACTGGTGAGTTCAGACCATTTATGTTTAGAATGATTATTGGTGTGTGAGGGTTTCCTACAGCCATTTTATCTTGTTTTCTGGTAGCTCTGTGCCTCCATTGGTTCCTTTCCTTCATGCTTCTGTCTGTTGTTTTTGTTTGGTGGTATGCCATACATCTTTCCTCTGTTCCCTCTCCTTTTAAGCTATTTGTCCTGTTTTGGGCATTTTTCTGTCTGGTTGCCATTAGGTTTATAAAAAGTGAAATTGCTTATATACCATAGTTTTTTCCCTTTTGAATGTACCTGATCTTCATCTTCCTTTGCCAGTTCATACCTTTCCCCCTCCCCCTTGTATGTTTTTGTTGTCACAAATTATCCCTGCTTATGCTGCAAGTTTTTTGCTGATCTTACTCATAATGTTGTGACCTTATGTTCTTTGCTTCAGATAGAATAACTCCCTTGAGTATTTCCTGCAATGGAAGTTTTCTGGTGATAAAAATATCTCAGCTTCTATATGTCTGGGAATGTTTTGATTTTTTCTTCATATTCAAAGGTTAATTTTCCTGGATATATTATTCATGGCTGGTAATTTCTCTCTTTCAGATGCTTGAATATTTGGTTCCACTCTCTTCTGGCATACAGAGTTTCTGCTGAGAAGTCAGATGAGATTCTGATGGGTTTTCCTTTGTACGTCACATCCTTTTTTTTCCTGTCTGCTTTGAGGATTTTTCCTTTGTCATTAATTTTTGACAGCTTCTTTACCAAGTGCCTTGGCGAGGACCTCTTTGGATTGATGTAAGCAGGTGTTCTGCTTGATTCTTGGATTCGAGGATCTAGTTCTTTCCATAGATTTGGGAAGTTCTCACCCACTATTTATTTTAATAGACTCTCCATTCCCTGCTCCCTCTCCTCCTCCTCCGCATGCTTATGATTCTGATGTTACTTTTTCTGATGGAATCCGAGAGGTCTCGTAGAGCTCGTTCATTTTTCTTCATTCTCAGGTCTCTCTTTTCTTCCCTCTGCGTCATTTCTTGATTCTTATTTTCAATATCACTAGTTCTTTCCTCTACCTGATTGGTTCTGTTTTTTCTTTGTTCAACAGCTCACTCTTGATCTCCTTAATTGCCTGCTTTATTTCCAGGAGTTCTGCTATATTCATTTTTAAAGTTTTATTTCCTTGGAGAAATACTCATTTTGTTCATTGATTTGTTTTCTGAGTGCACTGAATTGCCTGTCAGTCGCATCTCGTTGAGTATTTTCAGAACTGCAATCGTGCAATCTCTGTCATTTATATCACACAATTCCATGCGTTCCAGCCTACTTTCTGGGGATTTTTCATTTTCCTTCTGGTCATCATCATTACCCTGGTGGTTCATGGCATTTGCTGTCCTCCTTTGTTTTCCCATTTATTTCTAAAGAGGTCTTTCTATTCTGTTCCAGTAGATGGTGCTGAATCGCAAGATTTTTACCTCTGTGGTTTCACAGTTTTGAGCCTTGGTGGCTTCCGTAGGACAGTACTGCCTCTGGTGCTCAGGGATGGGGTTTATTTTCCCTCACTGTAACGGAGATCCCTGATCTCCGGGAATTCAGCCCAAACACCCCTCCTGGGGTTCAACCACAGAGGGAAACAGGGATTCTACTGCAACAACTCTTGGTTTACAGATACTGTACTCCTGGAGCCAACTCTAAGCGCAATGGGAGGCGAGTTTGGGGAGTCTAATCAGCGGCAGGGCTCTAGTGACTTACTTTCTTTGTCTGAAAGACTACCTCCAGGCCCAGCAGTGGGGAGCTGTTAGGCAGCACCCAGTGCTCTATAGGGGAAGCGTCTGCTGACTACTCAGGCCCTATTCGCAGGGTGCCCACGATACAGACACTGCAATCTCTGGTTGCTTGTCTGCAGGACCTCGCAACTCAGACAATGTCCTCTCCTGCACTGGCGGCTCTCGGCTCTCAGCTCTCAGCTCGCAGCTCGCCCTGCCAATCTGCTGGGCTGCCCCCCACAGTTCTCTGTTCCTCCCGGCTCCTGAAGCTGGCCTTCTCCCCTTTACGTACCTGGGCTGTGAGTTCCCACCTGTGCAGACGCATGTCCTAGCTTCCTTCCCTTCTTGTCTCCCAGCTTATCCCAGGAAGCCCACCTTAGGTGTTTCAGTATGCTGGTCTCTCAGGTGTACATCTGGGTTGAGCAGGGACTTCTTTTTTGAATTACAGATGGTCAACTTGTTGAAATGTCAGGGGGAGAGGAAAAGACCTGCCCTTATGCCACCATTCCTCTGACTTCATTCTTCCTATTGGTTTTGATTGTAGTAATTCTTTCATTGTTCAGATCTAAATATTGTGGTTTCCTTCTCACCCATGAATTTTAGGGAAAATTTTTAAGGTTTTCAAAAGTATAATAAAGTTTTAAATTCTTTTCTTTTTATTGAATTCTAATTTAATTTCATTGTGGCAGGAAGCATGGGCTGATTGATAGTCTTGAAATTTATTGAAACATCCTACATATATTTTAAAATATATTTTTATTGATTTAAGAGAGGAAGGGAGAGAGAGATAGAGCTGCCTCTGCACACCCCTTACTGGGAATTGAGCCTGCAACCCAACATGTGTCCTTGACTGGAATCAAACCAGGAACCCATCAGTCTGCAGGCCGATGCTCTATCCAGTTAGCCAAACCAGCTAGGGCTCAATGGCTATATATTCTTAAATACATATATTTTTTATTCTTAAATTACAGCTGACATGTAATATAATAGTAAGTTCAAGTGTACAACATAGTGTTTAGACATTTATATAACTTATGAAATGATCACCCTAGTAGGCCTAGTATCCATTTGACACCATACATAGTTATTACAATATTATTGACTATATTTCCTATGACAATTGCTATATTTTTTATTCCCATGATTCCTAATTGGTTCTTTTTCATTTAAATGTGTTCTTGTTTTATTTCTATCTATATTTGTTTCATAGTGTTTGGCCCTTTTTTGTAATCCATAATTACATCATATCTCTTTGTGTGTCCTAGGAATACTTAAAGTCTTTATCATATTACACACGAGACAATCTGAAATGAATTTATATTCTGATTGTTGACTTTGAGGTTTTTTCTGAACATTTTTTTACATGTTTTGAATTCCTGTTTGCAAGCACATTTTTTGTTGTTGCCTTTTTTTGTTTGTTTCCTTTTCTACTTCTCTGCTCATTCCATCGGTAGTTTGTCGGTTTTCTTACTTTGGTCAAAGGCCCTAGTCCAGGGTCAAGTCTCATAATATGGCATTTCAGATTCCCTGTTGTTATGCTATCAGGGAAGGCCACTGACCCAGCTAATGAATAAATGGGCTGCTTGTCTCCTTTGCTGCTTTGGGCAGTGATGGCGAACCTTTTGAGCTCGGCGTGTCAGGATGTTGAAAAACCCTAACTTAACTCTGGTGCTGTGTCACATATAGAAATTTTTTGATATTTGCAACCATAGTAAAACAAAGAGTTATATTTTTGATATTTATTTTATATATTTAAATGCCATTTAACAAAGAAAAATCAACCAAAAAAATGAGTTTGCGTGTCACCTCTGACATGCGTGTCATAGGTTCGCCATCACTGGCTTTGGGTCTGTGGTTCCAAATAAGCTACAACCCCAGTCAATGCTTGGCAGTAGTTTTTATTTATTTATTTTCATAAGTCCTTAGCTTAAGCTACAGCTGTGAACCTGGCTCTAGTCCATGTCTTGAGAAGCACTGATAGTCCTTTTTGCTACACAAGAGTTGTCTTGCTATTCATCTCTGCTTACTTTTCGACTTAACTCGAATCATAGCCTTGAGTTTTTGTTATTTTTTTGGTCAGTGAAACTGCTTGTCTTGTTTTGACTTGATGTAATATAATCTCTCTTCCCACCCCTTCATCTATCATGCAATATGTTTGGAGCAGAGGGGATGTATCAAAGGGTCATTTACTGAGCTATCTTATTGGAAATCCACTTAGGCTTCTAAAGGAATTTTCCACAAGCAAAGAAAGAGAGAATGAAGAAAATAAAGAGAGCATTCAGTTTTTAAAGGAGCAATGAAAGGTTGTCTCTGCTTATATGGCCATTCTCTGTTAGCAAAGTAGAATCTTTGTGATAATCACTGCCTATTCTCCCCTAATAGTCAGGGTCTTTATCATTACTTTTTTATTATCTAGCATTTTCCGTTTTCAAACCTGCTTCCTTCTCCTCACACCACTTAAAACTTCCCTTCCCTGAAGAGTAATCAGTACTCAGCTCCTTGTCAATTTAGTCATATAATTAAAGTAGTCAAAGAATTTGAATTATAAAGCAAGCTTGTGAACCTAATAAATCCTTAATTAGTCAACATGCGGTGTATACGTCATGTGTGAGTGGTGACGGGAGGAAGGGGAGTTAGACTTGATTGCATGTTTATGCTTACAACCAGACAAAGGTCCAGGAACAGACTGAAGAGCCTCTGAAATGAGGCCACTTGGAGTAAGGAGGCAGCAGTCATTCTGCCCTAAGATCACCTACTATGAGGAGGAGCCAACATGGGGAGAAGAGTTTTATAAAGCAGAGTCAAAATGAGGTATGTGCATGTATGTGTTTGTATGTGTGTCTCTGTATGTGGGTGCACACAAATATGTGCTGCTAAACTTCTACCCTTAAAATTAAAGCTCATTTGGCTCAGTGAAACAAATCTATTGAGCTTCCAGTTACTACCTGGAAATGTTTAAGAATTACTGATCAGATTATAAGAACTGGGATTGTAAGAACAACGTAATTACTCCATTTCTATTTTGTTTGTTTTCTACAAAGGTTACTGGTGAATCTTTATTTAAACCAAAAAGACCCAAGGGCTTATCTTTAAGAACAGCAAGGGGAGAGGCTGGGCACTGTAGTTCATTCCATTGCCAGGCTTGGGGTTGAGAAGAATGGACCTCAATCAATAGAGTAGTAGTGGTAGCTACTAAAAATAATAAAGGAATCTTCTGCCTGGAATCTGGTCTGGTTCTGAAAAAGATATTTAGCCATCAAAAGATCTATGTGGCCCGGCTGGCATGGCTCAGTGGCTGAGTGTCCACCTATGAACCAGGAGATCACGGTTCGATTCTCAGGGCACCTGCCTGGGTTGTGAGCTGGATTCCCAGTGTGGGGCATGCAGGAGGTAGCCGATCAATGATTCTCGCATCATTTATGTTTCTATCTCTCTCTCCCTCTCCCTTCCTCTCTAAAATCAATAAAAATATATATTTTTTAAAAAGATCTGTGTGATTTTCCTGGCTGGGTGGCTCAATCAAACATATACCTATAAAAAAAAAAAAAAGCCGAAACCGGTTTGGCTCAGTGGATAGAGCGTCGGCCTGCGGACTGAAGGGTCCCGGGTTCGATTCTGGTCAAGGGCATGTACCTGGGTTGCGGGCATATCCCCGGTGGGGGATGTGCAGGCGGCTGATCGATGTTTCTCTCTCTTCGATGTTTCTGACTCTCTATCTCTCTCCCTTCCTCTCTGTAAAAAATCAATAAAATATATTAAAAAAAAAACAAAAAAAAACCATATACCTAGATTGCGGGGTCAGTCCTGGTCGGGGCAAATATGGGAGGTAACTAATTGATGTTTCTCACATTAATGTTTCTCTCTCTCTCTCTCTCTCTCTCTCTCTCTCTCTCTCTCTTCTTCCTTTCTCTCAAATTGATAAAAAGAATATTCTCCAGTGAGAATTTAAAAAAAAACCTATGCCCCCACTTCCTTAATCTTACAGGATATATAAAACAAGATAAAATCTTTTAACTTGTTCCACATATGTACTTAGGCTGAAGGAAGACCTTAAGACCTTTAGCGTCATTTGGCTTAAGGAAACATATTTGATGACTAAGGAATCAAAAGAGTCACAGGCTTGTCAAGGATCTAACAGAGGCTATGACTCTTTTCACAGAAAAGTGCAAACACAAGTTTTGTATAGAATTTCAGGGAGTTTGTATATGTCTGGTTAAGGTATCTTCCAGCCTAGGGAGAAGCAGTGGGTTCAAATAGTATGCTGTAAGGGTTTAAATGACCAATTCTTATAGGAAATGGGACCTCATGGACTCCCCAGAATCCCCCTAGCACCTCCCAACACCTTTGGGTGATAGATATTATCTCCATTGGTGTTCATTCCATTTCTGGTAATGATCTCCAATTCAAACTCAACAATATTGTCCAAGTACCTCCATCCGTGCTCACAGCCACAAATAATGAGATTTTCAAACAGAATTAGATGACATTTTATTCCATTGACCACTTTGGTCCATGAGACCCCTGATGCCCAAAGAGATCTCTGATCCACACACTGCATCTATTGCTAGTTTCTTTCATTCATGACCCTAAACACTGATGTTTTCTAATAGAATTTTTCTTAATGAGATTTCATTACTTTCTTTTGATTATCATACATATTTTGGGTCTAACGCATACAAAGGACACTTCATCAGCTTTAATGCTGTCTCCTTCAGTAATATGGACATGATATTAAGAGGGTTTTTTTAGAGTCTACACAATCATTCCCAACTTAGTAACTTCTCCCCCATTTTTAAGACAAGCAGTAATTGAGTTTTCCTATCACTATCACATTTCTGCGTTTGATAGTTCTGTGTTTGATAGTTCTGCATTTGATAGTTTTTCCTCTCCATCACTTGGAGATTCCATCTCAGACCTTGACTCTTCATCTTCAGCAGGTGATACTGTAGTCACTGGACCAATCCCTAGCCTTGACCTCTCTGTGGGAATCACAGTGACATTTTGATCAAGGGGAGGAGATTTGAATGTTATGTAGTTGAGGAAGGAGATGATCCCTAGGGGAATAGAAGAATTTCAGGTGAATTACAATAGACACATGGTCTTTTGACTTTTAAAACTCTCATTCATCCTTTAAAATGCTCAGTTCAAAGGGCTTCTTTTCAGTGAAGCCAACCCTCCTCTCCCCCAGCAGAATTACTTTACAGTCCTATGCTCCCATTCCATTATAGTATTTTCACATGGTTAGGACAAAGCTTGAACCTCCTGGAATCAAATCATAGTTTGACTACTTTCTGTGTGGTTATAGAAAGCCACTCAACCTGTCTATGGCTCATTTAGTGGCAGGACAGATTACTAATTCTAAGTTTTCAGTTTCATATCATACTGCTTCTTGATGCATAGATGCTCTAAATAGGAAGAATCAGTGCTTCTATTTTTCCTAGATTCCACCTCTCTTTCAATAAGTGTATTCCCCTTCCATCCTTCTGGGATAAGGCAGGGAACTGACTCACCAGAAAACATGTATAAGAAGTCACTCCACCAATTAAGATAATAGGCCCATAGGAGGTCTGACTCCATGGCATCCCTGGTGTGCCAGTGAACCTGTGCCAGAAATAGGATGAGGCAGAAGAGCAAGCAGATGGCTAGGACCAGAAGAAAAGATGTCACAACCCATCAGTGTCTTCAGTCTGCCTTGACTACCACCCCCAACTCTTCTGCTTCCAGATGCCATTTGTATGGCAGGATCAAAATTTGGGGATTGACCAAGTGGGAGAGAAAAAAGGGCTTCTACCTCTCTCCTGGCATAAGTCACCGAAAGTGTGCTTTATATAATAAGACAGGGCAGGTAGCTGGCAACTTGATGTAATATTGAAAAAGAGGAAAGGGACAAGAAAAAGAGGATGAAAACCCCACAGAGAAACTCTGTTCCCTTGACAATTTTACCCTGAAATCACCCTGCCGCTCTATGTTTGTACCTGAGATGAAGCTGAGCATGGATACCTTCAGATCCAAGTTGGTGGTCATACTTCCTCTTCTAGGGAGGCAAGAACTTAAGAGCCAGCCAAGACCAATGAGTATGGTGAGGACAGAGATTAGGAAGAAGGCCCTGGAATATTGGAGGTAATCTGCCAATGAGAAGGAGAAAGTAAAGGCTTGGTTACTTAGTTACTGAGAGGTTCCTTCTCAGTGGGAAACCTCTCTCAAGAAAACCAGATAGAGTCTTCAAGAAGGAAGTGAGGATTAAGGAGATGAAACTGAGCTTGCTAAGTGGCACCCAAAGAACTAATAAAGATCTTGCTCAGGTCTTCATTGATACTATAATTGGAATGTCTTTACTATGAAAGCAAAGCCTTCATTGCAAAACTAAAAATAATATATGAATAGTTCTGGGTATATTAACACATTAACTTAGTTGTTAAACTAGCTAATAAGAAGTATGACTTGCCCTAGCCAGTTTGGCTCAGTGGATAGAGTGTCGGCCTTTGGACTGAAGGGTCCCAGGTTTGATTCCAGTCAAGGGCACATGCCTGGGTTGCAGGCTCGATTCCCAGTGTGGGGTGTGCAGGAGGCAGCCAATCAATGATTCTCTCAAATCACTGATGTTTCTCTCTCTTTCTCCCTCTCCCTTCCTCTCTGAAATCAACAAATATATATATATATATATTAAAAGAAGTATGACTTTAACATCACGAACAAATTAAAATTCTTTTCTTGTTCCCAATTCTAATTCTAAAAGTAATACATGTTCAAAATAAGGATTGGGAAGACTATAAAAAGGAGGAAGAAAATGAGCCACAATCCCATGACCCAGAGGCAACCATTGTTAGTATTTTGTTTTATTTCTTTCTAGTATTTTTCTATCCTCCATACATAGTAGATATAATACTCAACATCATGTAATTTTTTCCTTAAGATTATATGGAGTGGGACGCGAGAAGATGGCGGCTGGCAGGACAGAGGTGAGGGAGAGGATGTGTGAGTGAGAGGGTGAAGGGAGAGTGTGTGGATGTGTGGTGTGTGTGTGTGTGTGTGTGTGTGTGTGTGTGTGTGTGTGTGTGTGAGCGAGGGACAGTTACATCCTACAGGACAGCAGGGGCTGGCAGACCAGACTCTCCTGGACAGGGAGCACCTACCATTGCGTGGACACTTCTGAGGCTGCGGGACTCGAGCACGGAACCCACGCCATCTTGAAGGGGAGAGCGGCCTCATCTAGGAACTCATCAACACCAACACCCACACAGCCCTTGGACACTGCCCACGACCCAGCAGCCATTCCAGCCAAAATCCTGCAGCCCCATCCGCAGACCTACAGACCCTAGGACCTCCACCTTCAAAGGAGCACCGCTCCCACAGCAGTAAGTGCAGCTTCCCCCTCCCCAGTGGCAGACCTCTGGGCACCACATTGGCGCGTATCCAGCATGCAAGCCTCTGCAGCCCATCACCCGACAGGCAGCCCCTGGGAGCCACTGCAAGTGCCCGCTGAGTGCGATATTGTGCAAATGAGGGTGCACTGCCCCACGGTAAAAATTTTGATTTCATTCTTCCTGAATAACTGCCCACAGACACTGTCGCACAACTTCAGCGCCAGGGCCCCTCAAAGTACATCAGAGTTCCACACCGCAAATGCATCACAGGTACCCCTGTGAGCTGCCACTGGGAGCGTGTGTATCCATCCACAGACACAGCAGCAAAAACTGAGTCTTCCCACTCCACTGTTGCAGAACTCTGGACACTACAGTCATGCTTTTCCAGCACGCAGGCCTCCTGAGACCACAGCTCTACAGGGTGCTCTTATCCAAACAAGGGTGCACTGCCCCAACAGTAGAAATTCTGAATCCCCTCATCCTGGATTCTTGCCCACAGATGCCTCGATCGCTTGGCTTCAACCAGGGCTCTTCAGAGTGCGCCAGGGCGCTGTGCTGGCAAGCACACTGCGGGTGCCCCTGTGAGCTGCCACTGGGAGCGTGTGTATCCAACCACAGACACAGCAGCAAAAACTGAGTCTTCCCACGCTACAGCTACAGAACTCTGGACACCACAGTTTTGCCTTTCTAATGTGCAGGCCTCCTGAGCCCCACTACCCTGACAGACAGCTCCTGAGTACCTCTGTGAGCCCTGGCTGGGCATGTGCAATTTCAACCAAGGATGCAAAACAGCAAAAATTGGGACATCCCCCTCCCTGGCTGCTGACATCTGGACACCGCAATTGTGCCTTTCCAGCTTGTAGGCCTACATCAAAAAATCCCAAATAGCTTAAGTAGGGAGCTATGATAGATTACCAAGCTCAGGAGACCTGAGAGATCACACCACCAGCACCATCCTCAAAAGAAGCTGGGTAGCAAAACAGTCAGATCTAGGACACAGAAACAATTAAAATGTTAGAGCAAAACATGGAGAGACAAAAAAGCAATCCCCAAAGGAAAGAAAAAGAGAAATCACCAGAGAGGGAGTTAAATGAAACCAAGGCAAGTAACTTCTCAGAGAAAGAATTCAGAGTAATGGTTATAAGTAATGGCTGGATGACAAATACACGCAACTCAATGACAAATACACACAACCCAATGAGAATTATAAGGAGCTGAATGAGAATGTCACCAATATGAAAAGGAACCAAGAGGAAATGAAGAACGACATAGCTGCAATAAAGAACACAATGGGAGGCTTAAACAGTGTACTAGAAGAGGCTGAGGACTGCATCAGCGAGCTAGAACACAAGGTAGGAAAAAAAACACACACACAGTAGCAACTGGAAAGAAAATTTAAAAAGCAAGAGGGAGCTTTGGGACAACACAAAATGAGACAACAACCGCATAATAGGGGTACCAGAAGGAGAGGAAGAGAAGCAAGGAATAGGAAACCTGTTCAGAGAAATAATGACAGAAAACTTTCCGGATATTGGCAAGAAAAAAACTACACAAATCCAAGAAGTGCATAACATCCCAAACAAGATGAACCCAAAAAGACCAACACCAAGACACATCATAAATAAATTGGCAAACATCAGCGACAAAGTACAAGTCTTAAAAGCTGCCAGAGAGAGACAGAAAGTTACATACAAGGAATCTCCCATTAGAATATCGACAGATTTCTCAACAGAAACACACCAGGCTAGAAGGGAATGGAATGATATATACAAAGTGATGCAAACCAAGGGACTGAATCCCAAAATACTATACCCAGCAAGGCTATCATTCAAAATTGAAGGTGGAATCAGGAGCTTCACAGACAAAAAAGGACTAAGAGAGTTTATTACCACCAAGACAGCAATGCAAGAAATGCTAAAGGGATTGCTGTAAAAAGAAGAAACAGAAAGGCAAGAAGAAACACAAATATTAAGAATGAAAATGACGACAAACAAGTACTTATCAATAATAACATTAAATGTAAATGGATGAAATGCCCCAATCAAAAAACATAGGGTAGCTGAATGGATAAGAAAACACAACCCATATATTTGCTGTCTACAAGAGACCTACCTCAGAACAAAGGATTCACACAGACTGATAGTGAAAGGATGGGAAAAAAATTTTTCAGGCAAATGGAAATGAGAAAAAAGCTGGGGGTGCAATACTTATATCTGACAAAATAGACCTTAAAGTAAAGGCCATAATGAGATAAGGAAGGCCACTACATAATATTAAAGGTAGCAATCCAACAAGAAGATATAACTCTGGTAAACATATATGCACCCAATACAGGAGCACCCAAATACATAAAACAACTTCTGGGAGATATCAAGGGAGAGATTGATAGCAACACAGTCATAGTAGGGGACTTTAATACCACTAACATCACTGGATAAATCCTCTAAACAAAAAATCAGCAAGGAAACAGCAATCCTAAATGACTCACTAGATCAGATGTACTTAATTGACATCTTCAGAATATTTCACGCCAAAGCAACAGAATATACATTCTTCTCCAGTGCACATGGGACATTTTCAAAGATAGAACACATATTAGGACATAGGCAAAGTCTCTTCAAATTCAAGAGAATAGAAATCATAACAAGCATCTTCTCAGATCACAGTGGCATAAAACTAGAAATCAACTATAATAAAAACAATGGAAAAAAATCAAACACTTGGAGGCTAAATAGCATGCCATTAAACAATGATTGGGTTACCAGAGAGATCAAAGAAGAAATAAAAAGCATCATGGCAACAAACGACAATGAAAACACAACAATCCAAAATCTATGGGTCACAATGAAAGCAGTCCTGAGAGGGAAGTTCATAGCTCTACAGGCCTACCTCATAAAACAAGAAAAAATGATAATAAATTACCTAACCCTGCAACTTAAATAATTAGAAAGAGAGCAACAAGAAAAGCCCACAGTATCCAGAAGGAAGGAGATAATAAAGATCAGACCAGAAATAAATGACATAGAGACCAAAAAAACAATACAAAAGATCAATGAAACCAAGAGCTGATTCTTTGAAAGGATAAGCAAGATTGATGAATCCCTAGCCAGGCTCACCAAGAAACAAAGAGAGAGCCGGAACTGGTTTGGCTCAGTGGATAGAGCGTCGGCTTGCGGAATGAAGGGTCCCAGGTTCGATTCCGGTCAAGGGCTTGTACCTGGGTTGCGGGCACATCCCCAGTGGGAGATGTGCAGGAGGCAGCTGATCGATGTTTCTCTCTCATCGATGTTTCTAACTCTCTATCTCTCTCCCTTCCTCTCTGTAAAAAATCAATAAAATATATTTTAAAAATAAATAAAAATAAATAAAAACAACAGATTCTTAAAAAAAAAGAAAGAAACAACGAGAGAGGACCCAAATAAACAAAATCAGAAATGAAAGAGGTGAAGTAACAACTGATCCTACTGATACACAAAGGATTGTAAAAAAATACTATGAACACCTCTACTCCAACAAACTGGACAACTTCAACAAAATGGACACATTCCTAGAAAAATACAAGCTTCCAAAACTCAACCAGGAAGCATAAAAAAACCTTGATAGGCCGATAACTACTGATGAAATTGAAATAGTAATCAAAATGCTTCCAGCAAACAAAAGCCCTGGACCAGATGGCTTCACAGGGGAGTTTTACCAAACAGTCAAAGAAGAACTAAAACCAACCCTTCTCAGACTATTCCAAAAAATTCAAGGGGAAAGCACACTTCCAAACTCTTTCTATGAAGCCAGAATTACCCTAATCCCCAAACCAGATAAAGACATCACAAAGAAAGAGAATTGTAGGCCAATATCCCTGATGAACATAGATGCTAAAATCCTCAACAAGATTCTAGCAAACAGATCCAGCATTACATTAGAAAGATCATACACCATGACCAAGTGGGATTTATTCCAGGGATGCAAGGCTAGTACAATATCCACAAATCAATAAATGTGATACATCACATAAACAAATTGAGAGACAAAAATCACGTAATTATATCAATTGATGCAGAAAAGGCATTTGACAAAGTCCAACACCCCTTTCTGATAAAAACGCTCAGCAAAGTGGGAATATAAGGATCATACCTCAACATAGTAAAAGCCTTATATAAAAAACCTACAGCCAACATCATACCCAATGAGCAAAACTAAAACCATTTCCCTTAAGAACATGAACAAGACAGGGATGCCCGCTTTCACCACTCCTGTTCAACATAGTACTAGAAGTGCTAGTCAATGCAATCAGACAAGAAGAAAAAATAAAAGGTATCTAAATTGGAAATGAAGAAGTAAAATTGTCCTTATTGTCAGATGACATGATACTATACATAGAAAACCCTAACGACTCCATTAAAAAAAATTATTAGGATTAATAAATGAATTCGGCAATGTAGCAGGATACAAAATTAACCCCAAGAAATCGATGGCATTCTTATACACCAACAGTGAACTTACAGAAAGTGAGATTAAAAAAAAAATCCCATTTAGCATTGCACCAAAAAAATTAAGCTACCTAGGAATAAACTTAACTAAAGAGGTAAAAGACTTCTACTCAGAAAACTACAGGACGTTGAAAAAAGAGATAGAGGAAGACATAAACAGATGGAAGAACATACCATGTTCATGGATTGGTAGAATCAACATCATTAAAATGTCCATACTACCCAAAGCAATCTATAAATTCAATGCACTCCCCATTAAAATACCAACAGCATATTTCACAGACCTAGAACGAACTCTCCAAAAATTCATATGGAGTAAAAAAAGACCCCAAATAGCTGCAGTGATCCTGAGAAAGAAGAACAAAGTAGGTGGGATCTCAATACCAAGCTGTATTACAAAGCCACTGTTCTCAAAACTACCTGGTACTGGCACAAGAACAGACATATAGATTGATGGAATAAAATAGAGAGCCCAGAAATTGACCTGAACCAATATGCTCAATTAATATTTGACAAAGGAGGCAAGAACATACAATGGAGCCAAGATAGTCTCTTCAATAAATGGTGTTGGGAAAATTGGACAGATACATGCAAGAAAATGAAACTAGACCACCAGCTTACACCATACACAAAGATAAACTCAAAATGGATAAAGGACTTAAATGTAAGATGGGAAACCATAAAAATACTAGAGGAATCCAAAGGCAACAAAATCTCAGACATATGCCGAAGCTGATACAGCTGATACAGCTCCGAGGGCATTGGAAACTAAAGAGAAAATAAACAAATGGGACTACATCAAAATAAAAAGCTTCTGCGCAGCAAAAGAAACCATCAACAAAACAACAAGAAAGCCCACTGCATGGGAGAACATATTTGCCAATGTTATCACCAATAAGGATTTAATCTCCAACATTTATAAGGAGCTCATACAACTTAACAAAAGGAAGATAAACAATCCAATCAAAAAGTGGGCAAAGGAAAAAAACCAAGATGGCGGCATAGGTAAACACCGGAGTTAGCTGCCTCGAACAACCACTTCACAAATACAACTAAAAGACGGAATGGACATCGCCCAGAACCACAGGAAGACTGGCTGAGGGGAAATTCTTCTACTAGAAGGAAAGAGAACAGCATACGAGACTCAGAGGAGGCCCAGTGCGGAAAATACAAAGGTGCGGAGGTACGCGAGGAGTGGGCTAGTAGCTGAGGGCGTGGTTATTGTTTTCAATTGGGAGGGAGGCTCAGATTCTGAGCTTCAGTTCTGGGCGAGTCTCTAGGGACCCAGACTCAAACTGGAGAAGCGGGACTGTCTGGCATCGGTTGGAACCGAGGGCAGCTTTCTCTCCAAGGTTTGCAGCGGTTGCTGGGCCTCTGAGAGGCAGAGCCTCTGGGGATGGGACTGAGAGCAGCCATAACTGCTCCCTCCACCCGCCCTGTTGATCCCATGCAACCCGCCCCGCCCAAGCTCTGCACAGAGCCATTTGCCAAATAGCCTCAGGCAAAGGCTAGAGTAGCACCTCCCTAAAGGACAGAAGTTTTCCCACTGCAGACATAGCTGATTCTCACAGCCAGTTGGCCTGGAGGTCAAATCCCCCTAGTATTAACTACAACAATCAAGGCTTAACTACAACAAGACTGCGCACAAAGACCACTAGGGGGTGCACCAAGAAAGCATAAAAAATGCGGAGACAAAGAAACAGGACAAAACTGTCAATGGAGGATATTGAGTTCAGAACCACACTTTTAAAGTCTCTCAAGAACTGCCTAGAAGTCGCCGATAAAGTTATTGAGATCCTCAAGAAATCTAATGAGACCCTCGATGTTGTGATAAAGAACCAACTAGAAATTAAGCATACACAGACTGAAATAATGAATATTATACAGACTCCCAACAGCAGACCAGAGGAGCACAAGAATCAAGGCAAAGATTTGAAATGCAAAGAAGCAAAAGACACCCAACCAGAAAAGCAAAATGAAAAAAGAATCCGAAAATACGAAGATAGTGTAAGGAGTCTCTGGGACAGCTTCAGGCGTACCAACATCAGAATTATAGGGGTGCCAGAAGATGAGAGAGACCAAGATATTGAAAACCTATTTGAAGAAATAATGACAGAAAACTTCCCCTACCTGGTGAAAGAAATAGACTTACAAGTCCAGGAAGTGCAGAGAACCCCAAACAAAAGGAATCCAAAGAGGACCACACCAAGACACATCATAATTAAAATGCCAAGAGCAAAAGACAAAGAGAGAATCTTAAAAGCAGCGAGAAAGAAACTCAGTTACCTACAAGGGAATACCCATACGACTGTCAGCTGATTTCTCAACAGAAACTTTGCAGGCCAGAAGGGAATGGCAAGAAATATTCAAAGTGATGAATGCCAAGAACCTACAACCAAGATTACTTTATCCAGCAAAGTTATCATTCAGAATTGAAGGTCAGATAAAGAGCTTCACAGATAAGGAAAAGCTAAAGGGGTTCATCACCACCAAACCAGTATTATATGAAATGCTGAAAGGTATCCTTTAAGAAGAGGAAGAAGGAGAAAAAGGTAAAGATACTAATTATGAACAACAAATATGCATCTATCAACAAGTGAATCTAAGAATCAAGTGAATAAATAATCTGATGAACAGAATGAACTGTTGATTATAATAGAATCAGGGACATAGAAAGGGAATGGACTCACTATTCTTGGGGGGGAAAGGTGTGTGGGAGGGAGGGAAGAGATTGGACAAAAATTGTGCACCTATAGATGAGGACAGTGTGTGTGGGGGGGGTAAGGGCAGAGGATGGGGTGGGAACTGGGTGGAGGGGAGCTATGGGGGGGGGGAAAGAGGAACAAATGTAATAATCTGAACAATAAAGATTTACTAAAATAAAAAAAAATTAAAAAAAATAAATACCCCCCCCCCCCAAAAAAAAGTGGGCAAAGGACCTAAATAGACACTTTTCAAAAGAGGACATTCAGAAAGCCAAGAGACATATGAAAACATGCTCAAAGTCACTAATCATCCGAGAGATGCAAATCAAAACAACAATGAGGTATCATCTCACACCTGTCAGAATGGCTATCATCAACAAATCAACAAACAACAAGTGCTGGAGAGGATGTGGAGAAAAAGGAACACTTGTGCACTGCTGGTGGGAATGCAGACTGGTACAGCCATTATGGAAGACAGTATGGAATTTCCTCAAAAAGTTAAAAATGGAAGGCCCATTTGACCCAGTGGTCCCACTTCTAAGAATATATCCCAAGAAACCAGAAACACCAATCAGAAAGGATATATGCATCCCTATGTTCATTGCAGCACAATTTACCATAGTTAAGATTTGGAAACAGCCTAAGTGCCCATCAGCAGATGAGAGGATTAGAAAACTGTGGTACATCTACATAATGGAATACTATGCTGCTATAAAAAAGAAGGAATTTTTACCATTTGCCACAGCATGGATGGAACTGGAGAGCATTATGCTAAGTGAAATAAGCCAGTCAATGAAAGAAAAATACCACATGATCTCACTCGTTTATGGATAATAAATAACATTATAAACTGATGAACAAAAATAGATTACAGAGGCAGCGCATCATGGAACAGACTGTCAAACTACAGCGGGAAGGCCAGGGAGGATTGGGGTGTGGGTTAAGAGATCAACTGAAGGACTTGTATGCATGCATATAAGCATAACCAATGGACACCAGACACCGACAGGTAGGGGAGGCCAGGGGAAGATCAAGGGGGATAAAAAAAGGAGATATATGTATTACTCTTTTGTAATACTTTAAGCAATAAAACAAAATTTTAAAAAAAGAAAGAAAAAGATTATATGGTAACAATTTTCCCAGATCACATTGTAAACATCATTTTTAATGGCTACAAAATAGTATGTTGTACTTTGTTTAATGATAAACCATTGTTGGGTTTGTTTCTATTTTTTTCTCTTTCACATGTATCCAATATATAGAGGCCTTGTCAGCCTGTGATTACAAAATGAAGTCACGTGTACTTTAACTCCTATATTCTAATAATTTCATGCCCTCAGTTTACTGGATTGCAAGGACTTAACACCCCCAAAATATCTTCCTTTTTACCCTCTTGAAATTCCCTCAAGGTCCTATATCACCTTTGTTCAAAAAGAGGTCTGCTAAAGTTCTTTTGCTCCAAAGCCCTTACTCAAGTTCCACATATTCCTTTCCCCTCTTCTCTTGGCTCCAGATCTTTGTTCTCTTTGGCTCTGTCACTTCAAATAGGATGTTGGTAAGAGAGAAACCTCACTTTTTGTTACCACATTCCTGATATGGAACAGATCCTCCTTGACTTCGCAGCAATGTTTTAAGAACCAGAGGCTAGCCTTTCCAACCTGGGCCTGGCAGAATGGCTCCTACAAAGAAGGTGAGAAGAAGGGCTGTTCTCCCATCAACAAGGTAGTGACCAAAGAATACAGCAACAACATTCACAAGCATATCCTTGGAGTGGGTTTCAAGAAGCATGCCCCTCGGGTGCTCAAAGAAATCAGGAAATTTGCCAGGAAGGAGATGGGAACTCCAGATGTGTGCATTGACACCAGGCTCAACAAAATTGTCTGGGCCAAAGGAATAAGGAATGTCCCATAACATGTGGAGTGTGGTTGTCCAGAAAATGTAATGAGGTTGAAGATTCACCAAACAAGCTCTATAAGTTGGTTACCTATATACCTGCCCCACTTTAAAAAATCCACAGTTAATGTGTATGAGAACTAACTGCTGATTGTTGAATAAAGTTATAAAACTGCAAAAAAAAGAGAGAACAGAAATAGAGGCTAACTTACAAATGCAAGTTGATATAGCTTTTCTGAGATATCACAGATCCAGTGATTTCTTCAACATGCTTGCAGCGTGCCTCCTTGTCTAGTGTCTCTCCAGTTTCAATGTAGTAGGGCCCAGCCCATCCCTACCATTGAAAATTCTCTAAGCACTTCTATGCTTAAGAATCCCAATCCAGCTTGCAAGTGACTCAGAGACACAAAATTATGTACCAAGATTATCCCAGTCTAAGATCTGCCTCTAAATATTTTGTTTTCTAGAACTTATGATTTACCAACACCATCAATAATAGTTATTTATGTCCATGAAGAGACACCACACCCCTAGTCACAGAAGTGAGTTGCTCTGCAAGTTAGCCACATTAAAACAATGACCCCAAAGCGGCATATTTTTAAAGAAGTGGGTCACTTAGAATTAGCAGTCTATATAGCCAGTGAGAACCACCAGCCCAGATTGATCTGCAGAAAGCTCAGTGATAGGCATCTTTAGCCCACATCCTCCCCTGTGCCCTAGCAGCCCCCTGACTATAGCTAATTGTATCAAGGAAGGGGATCTGATCCATGTTAGACCAATTTGATTTTTATGGTTCAAAATTTGGATTTGGGACTGATTAATGCTAATTTTATCTTTTACTTGCTTCAACCAAGAATATATAAAGCTAGCCTGGAATATACTTTTTGGGCACTTACACATGCCCAATAAATGAGAAAAATTGAGCTGTAGAGATAAAACAAAGCATAAACAAAGATGAGTGACAAAGCACCTCTAACGATACCGAGTGACTGGTGGGCTTGATCCCAGTCTCCTCTGAAATCCCGTAAGGTCCAGCAAACTTCCTGCCTTTGGGAGCCTATGAGGTTCTTTTGAGTCTTCATAAATAAGTTACTCTTTAGCTTATGCTAGTTCAAACTGGTTCTGTTATTTAAAACACAAAAGCACACTGTATAAAATATCCAGCCCAGCTCCTTTCTAAGATATGTTACAGTTCAGCCTTTCTACGATTGTGTCTTCATGTTCTTCTTACAATCTTCTCTGTCTTAGCTCCTCATCTCCTGAAAACTACATTAACAAAATCACTCACAACTCCAAAGGAATAACTAAAGATTTCGTCATAGAACAGTCTAACTGCTCAAAGGACTGAAGTCTACTAGTCATAGCCATACACAACAAATTACCTAATCAAGCGAGACACTTACATTCAGAGTTTAAAACAACTGCATTGGTTATTTTTAAAATTCATTTAACAAAACAAAACAAAGGTCCCAAACCTGAATGTAAACCTCAACCTCCTGTAAGACCAAAACCTATTTCAGTTTTTAAATGACAGTTTTCACAGCAGCTTACCCATCAAAGTTTCAAAAATCTTAGAACCTAAGTTACAAAAGGCCCTACTTGTACATGCCAGGAAGAAGCCTTGGTCCCGGGAGAGAGAAATGCCCTAGATACAAGGAACATCCATATAGGTCACCTGTATCCAAACATCTCTGAAGTTTTCATTAATGATATGCTGTGATGTGGACTTTGGTTATAGGAATAACAAGGCAAGCCTCTCAGTTTACTGAAGGCAATGAAGCTAATACCCTTGGAAGAGAGGGAATGTCACTTTTAATTTGAAGAAAAAGAATTCAAAATATTTTAAAAACTTGATAGGATCCTTACTGATGTTCTTGGGATCATCCTACTCAGTGAATCCGCACTTCAGGGCACCACCAGGTAGGCTGTAAATGCTACCAAGGCTGGAAGGGACACTGCCCAATAAAAAACAGTAGTGTTTCTCAGTGACTTGAAAACTCTCACCACTTGGTAGTTTGTAACTGATGGGCAGGATCTCTTTCTACTGTTGTGAAAGTAGAACTTAGCTAGGAGGCTTTATAAAGTGAGACAGGCAGGGTTATGAGCCACCCGCTCTTGTGAACAAATAGGCTCGGTTAACAGTAAATGTTATTTTCCTTCATAGCTATTGACTCCCTGAAAGGAAGCAGTGGGGAAGCCAAAATATCATTAGAAGAAAGAAGCAGAAGAGAGAAGCCAGCACCTGCTACTCAGTGATTCCAAAGAGATTTGGTAGTGGACTCGCTCACCACACCCTATGTCCTTTAGCAAAAATCAAAGCCAGGCTAGAGATGCAGTATTCCAAAATAAAAAAATAAAAAAATCTAGCCCTTTTTAACTGTAAAGGAGCCCAAGCATGTCAAACTCAAAGGTTTAAGTTTATTTGGGCCGCAAAAAAACAAAAGCTTCAATTTTCATAGAAACATAGGTTTATTTAGATAGAGACATGCTGAAAACAAAGGGCTGAAATAAATGAGTAATCATTGACATAAAATAATAGAACATTTTAATAAAAATTAATTTTTTCTTGAACATTAACTTACCAGACACTGAATAACTGCACAAATTAATAAGCTTAACGCAAATAAACCTATTTTTCTTGTTCTCCAAAAGCAAAATATTTCCTGTTGCACACCCCAAACAAGTCAGTACAAGACTAATGATGTGGCAATCAGCTGCTAAAATATTTGCTGTTAGTATCAGAGGAGAGAAATGGTGTGCCTGCATGTAAGGTGCGTAAGGGAAATGAATGCAACATGACTATAGTAAACAGTCATTAGCAAATGTTGTAGTTCATTATTAATAATTATGTATAACAGGATATTGTAAAAATTAAGTTACAAAATTTTTATTAAAACGTTTCTTACATACCATTATATTGGCTGGGCCACAAAAATATTTGTTGTGGGCCGCGAGTCTGACATGCTTGAGCTAGACTGAGTGGGTGGATGTGGGGTGTGGATATTGATTTTGAGGATGAAGATGATATAGCTGGAGACAAGCTGGAGAATTAGCCCACTTATTTAGCCAAATCTAAACCTCCACATTACTGCCATTGTGCCCTCATTCCAGGCATACAAGGTCAAGACAACACTTTCCCAAATTCAGAGGAAATGCACACAGGAGGTGGTTTGGAAAAGATCCTGGATGGAGACCTGACACCCTGGAGAGGAGCTGTGAAATCTGCTTAGTATTTGGGTTCTCTGGTAACCCAGTTGGGAGCACCAGAATAAAATTTCTCCCACAACTGGGGGATATTTAATGTGTGGCAATTCCTGAGCTCACACACATTCTTGAGCCCACGTGAGACAGCCCCTGAAGAACTCTCAGAAATGACTGAGGATACCATGGGAGTGGGGACTAAATTCTTGCAATCCAGTAAATAAAAGTTTAAAGTTCTTGAATTTGGACAATAATGTATTAGAGCAATCTACACTAATAAAATACAAACATGCAAATTGACCATACCTTCACTACACCTTAAGCCATGCCCACCAGCCAATCAGAGAGACTATATGCAAATTAAACCAACCAAGATGGTGGCCAGCAGCCATGGAGCTGGAGCAAGCAGGAGGCTTGGTTGCCCCAATGATGGAGGAAGCCAAACTTCCCGCTTGCCGCGACGGCTCTGAGCTCCACTCAAAGCAACAAAATTTCAATTATAGAAGGTACATAAACCCCAGATACCTGCTTTCAGCTGGCCATGGCCACGGAGCTGGAGCCAGCAGGAGGCTTCCCTCCCACCCACCCTGGCTGGCTCTGAGCTCCTCTCAAGGCTACAAAGTTTCAATTATAGAAAGTAAATAAATCCCAGAATAAAAAGAAAAAAAGGAGAGCCTGGGAGCTTCCATCGCTGGGGGGTTTGGCCAGCCTGAAAACGTCCCTCAGCCCCTCACCCAGACTAGCCAGGCACCCCAGTGGGGAACCCCCACCCTAAAGAGGGTGTGGCCAGCCTGCAAACAGCCATCAGCCCCTCACCCAGGCTGGCCACACCCCTATGGGGTGAGGGTCCCCATTGGCAGGGGGGTTTGACCAGCCTGCAAAGAGCCATCAGCCACTCACCCAGTCTGGCCAGGCACCCCAGTGGGGACCCCCACCCTGAAGGGGGTGTGACCAGCCTGCAAACAGCCATCAGCCCCTCACCCAGGCTGGCCAGGCACCCAAGTGGGACCCCCACCCTGATCCAGGACACCCTTTCAGGCAAAACAGCCACCCCCCACCCATGCACCAGGCCTCTAACCTATATAATAAAAGGGAAATATGCAAACTGACCCTAACAGCAGAAAGACTGGGAATGACTGGTCACTATGACACACACTAACCACCAGGGGCAGATGCACAATGCAGGAGCTGCCCCCTGGTGGTCAGTGTGCTCCCACAGGGGGAGCTCTGCTCAGTCACAAGCCAGGCTGACGGCTGCCAGTACAGCAGTGGTGGTGGGAACCTCTCCCGCCTCCTCAGCAGCACTAAGGATGTCCAACTGCAGCTTAGGCCTGCTCCCCGCTGACAAGTGGACATCCCCCAAGGGCTGCCGGGCTGCCAGAGGGATGTCTGACTGCCACCTTGGGCCCGTTCCCCCAGGGAGTGGGCCTAAGCTAGAAGGTGGATATCCTCCGAGGGTTCCCAGACTGCAAGAGGGCATAGGCCGGGCTGAGGGAACCCCCCAAGTGCACAAATTTTTGTGCACCGTGCCTCTAGTAATAACATATTGTCACAGGCTGATGTGTGGCAATTCCTGGGGCCCTGGGTCTAACTAAGAGTGTCTTCATCAAAAGCTTGGACATACAGATTACATGTTGGGAATTCCTTTTGAGAACTGTATTACAGACTGAACCTAGAATTAGAACTAGTTAACATTGGAAATAGGGAGGGTGGGTACTTGTAATTGTGTACAGAGAGGGCTCAGTTGACTTTCTCTAACCCATTAACATTTGGCCTCAGGTGAATTCAAGGCTCTAAAAATTGAACTTTTTACTACTTTAAGTGTTAAAATATCAAGATTTTGATTCATTAAAAATCTTATGTAATAAAAGGCTAATATGCAAATTATCCCCACAGGCGAGAATTCGACCAACCAGGAGTTAGATGTGAGCTGACCACCAGGGGCCAGCACAGAACATGGTGGGTATCAGCCATGCGGTACTGGCAGTGGGCATCAGTGGAGGTGCTGCCAGCCCCGATGAACCTTAAAGAGAGCGGGGCTGTGGTGGGATGGTGGAGCAGGTGAGTGGGTGGCACCAGGCCAAGGCAGGTGCGAGTGGGGGACCCAATCACCCCACGGTCATCCCACAGATTGGCCCTGATCGCCAGCCAGCCCTAGGGACCGTACCCATGCATGAATTTCATGCACTGGGCCTCTAGTTTAAATAATAATCTAAAATCCTGGGTTTTAGTCTGGGAACACAGTTACATAAATATAATTGCAACTTAATTTTTATGCCTAAATATCTTTTTACTCCATTTTTCTAGAAATGGAACTAGTGACTGTAAATCTATGGATACATCTAATCGTATTACTTTGGTTATACCCACTTACACGGTTCACGGTGTGTGTGAAAGTGTGAAGCATTGTATTTTACCTTTTTAAAAATTTGGAGAGAGAGAGAGAGAGAGAGAGAGAGAGAGAGAGAGAGAGAGAGAGAGAGATCTTCGTGAGAGAAAAAAATCGAAACAGCGATTGGTTGCTTCCCAAACGTGCTGCCACTGGGGATCAAACTCACAACCTGGTGGGTATGTGCCCTGACCGGGAATCAAGTCTGCTACTTTTTGGTGTACAGAGTGATGACCCAACAAACTGAGCCACAGTGGCCAGGGCTGTATTTTACTATTTAAATATCTCATTGTCCATTTGATTTGCCTTTCTTTAATGATTCATTAAGGCTAAAATAGTTTTTCCTATATTTATTAGACACACTTTGTACTTTCTGTTTTGTGAATTGTCTGTTTACAGAAAATTTATTTATTTGGGTATTTATCTTTTTCTTAATAATAATTTTATATATTTTAATATATTAAGGCCATTAATCTTGTATCTTTCATATTTATTGCAAATATATTTCTAGTTTTTCTTTTTAGTTGAAGATGCAGCTGGATTGTCTGCCTGCCTTTGATTTTAGTTTCCTCCCAAGGTCTTCCCCTTAGTTCCAAATGCCCAAGCCCATGGCCAAGTAACTTATGCTCCTCCTCAGGGGTGGGCCTAGATGCACCCTCAATCCCAGCATCTGGGGCCTCTCCTTCTCTGAAAAGGAGGAATAAGCTTTACACATGCATGTTTTCTTTCACAATACCTGTTTCTTTGTGTAAATGGATCTTGTGGATGATGGGTAAACTATTCGTGTAGTTATGTCTTTCCTCTAAGTCTTGGTTCTGATTGAAAAACTTTTGGCCCTAGAAGCTTATTTTAAAATATTTTATGTTGCTTTTTCAGATTTACTTAAATTCATATAAAATTAGACATTAATGATTTACTCTGAATAGCTGGCATTGTTATACTACATATCTGACATGAATTTAAGTTCTCTTCTACTCTTAGCAGAAGAACAAGTTGACCTTGAAAGTTAAATCTGACGGAGTTTGAGACACTTTTCATTACCTCCCAGCTACAGGCAATCACTTCTCTCCTATTTGTACAAGCCACATTAGAAACCAATCACAGTTACATCTTGTAAATAACAAAAGGATTCTTTCCAGAGATTATCAACTCATTATTTGGGAGAGGAAACAACCTGCAATAGGAGGGAGAAAGGGTACACTGAGGCTACCAAAGAAAAGGATGGTTATATCCACAATCTGGCGAGATCCACGCTAGACTTGGAGATGTGAGAGCCAAAAGATCTTGGAGAAAGAAAGATGAAGGCTAATGTGGCAGAAAGCTCTGAAACTGTGGGGCCTGTGGCATTTAATTTAGTGGCACTCACAGGGTGGCTTGGGTGTGTGGCTCCAGCACAGCTCATGGTGGCATGAGATCCAGAGTCCTGCGTAGAGCTCAAGGCCATTCTTGATCACCAGGAACTGCACCCAGTTCAGTGGGGACACGCAGATCAGCATTAGGAGGCTAAACCCACAGAGGCTGCCACAGAACATTCGGATGTAGGTGTGTGTCTGATCCACATGCTGCTGCCGCCTCTGGGGTGGCATGGAGGCACTCGGATGTTTGTTGGTGGGGAGGGTAGGCTACAAGGATGAGGGAAATATTGCCTACCCAAAAAGATAACTTTTGATCCCCAGGGTTGCCTACTCTTCTCTACCCTGAGTATCCCCATGTGGGTTTGATTTGTGGATATCTAATCTATCCCTACCCCTTCTATAAAAAGGGTCATCTTTTCTCTGTCTTTAGTATACTCTGTCTAGGTCCACCTTTAAGAAAGCCCTCTTCCTCCCATCTGACCTGTAATTAGGTACCTCCTCACCCTTTGGTATTTCCGGTTCCCCTTAAGTTTGGGGACCTCAGGACTGTAGAAGGTCAAGACTAAATGTTCCCTCCTCTCCATCTTGGCAGCCAGTTCACTTTCTAACTGCCACGGAATTTGTCTTAGCACCTCCTCACACATGCTGGCAGAATCAAAAGGGGCCAGAACCCCTGGCACATATCCCATGTATGTATGATGCTCCCCACCCTCCCTTCTCTGACTCCTCCCAATACCTTTATTAAATAAATCCAGAAATATTTTGTCAGCAGTTGCTTTGTGTCAGGCTTCGTGTTTGGTCCTGGGACATAAAGATGAATAAGACAGTTCTCTAATAGGAAGTTAAATGTCTCCAGGACTCAACATGTGCTTATAATTTAGCATACTGACATATATACTAGTAGCCCAGAATCCATACTCTTGCCCAGCTCTAAGTGGAAAGGTCCAAGTGTATCTCAATAGGCTCATGAACCCGTCTGTCAGCCATAGTCCTTCAACCCTTTTCTTCCCTTCTTGCTCTGGTTTCCTTTCTCTGGTCTCTGTTCATGAAGTCATTTAAGGGTGCTATCTTCCCTCAACCCCCCACCACTGCTACTGCTGATAGGGCCCTCTGTGAAAATACCAGTATTCCTATCCAAGGGGGCTACCAGCCAATGTGCTAAAAGTTCCCACTCAAGGTGCTGCCATAGTGTTGGGTTCTATGTGGAAGTGAGGAGAATGGCCTTCCCTGAGTCCACAGCCAGTGCAACTTGTGCCCAGAGTATCTCTAAGTCTCCTTTTCAAACAACTCAGAGTTGGTCCTAACTCCTCTCCCTATAAAGACTCAAAATCTATCCAAGATACTGAACAGGTACCATCCTGTTCCACAGCATAAACATTGATTTAAATAAATACTCAGCTGGATCACCAGCTCTTGTTTTCCACAAACAGATAAACTTTGGTTCCTAAGTTTGGGCTGAATCAGAATGCTCTTTCACACTTTGCTAGCATACCCTTATTCCTCCCTTCCCCAGGTGGTGGGAACTACTTTAGTAGTTCCATGCTTTAGTATGCAGTCTTCATTCTGTAATAGTGTTCTTTGACTCTCTGTCTCTTCATACTTAGCCTAGTACCTGGAAAAAATAGTATTTAATGTTGAATGAATGAGTCAACAATACATATTTATATAAAGTACAAAGGTTGATAGAGAGGGCAAAATGGTTAACATGGTCAGGAGAAAGTTAAGGAAGGTTTACTGGGACAAGTAATGTCTGTAGCTGGATTTTAAAGGAATTTCCCAGTTAATGGAGGTAGAATGACATTTGAGGCAAAGAGAATAGTAGGCCTCCAGTCAGGAATCCATGAACAGCATGAGGTTTAAGGGCACTAAAAGCAGTGTGGTTCTGCTAGGCACAAAATCAAAGGTAAGTGTTGAGGGTGGTAGATAAATGGCTAGATCACAGTCTTTTATGCCACACTATGTGATTATATTGTGAAGTCTCAATTGCTGCAATACTCTAGCCTTATTGGCATGATTTTTAGGAAAGACTTTTTCATCTACAACAAACTGGTTTGTACAGCATAACTGTCAGAAACACATGCTAGCTATGGAGCTAGATAGTCGTTTGAATAGGCAGGCCTTGGTTCTAATATTTAGTTCCAGCACTTACTGGCTAGGTTCCTTTGGGAAATTTCCTTAATCTCACTGACCCTCAGTTTCTTCACTCCCAAACTGGGATAATAATCATTCTTACCTCATAGAAGTGTTGTGAAGATTAAATGAAATAATGCACATAAAGATCTTTACACAGTGCCTTAAGTACTTAATCAATTCTATTATTGATGGATATTGATATTATTGATAAATATATTATCTATATCAAGCAATTAATAGTGCTCAGTAAATGCTATTATTATTTTTAAACTGTTTTGCACGTTTGCTTGATCATGTCTTTGGCACAAGCTATCCTGAGACAGATGAAATATTAAAGCTAATGGAAAAGATGTGTCACCCTTTAACCCTTCACTAGTGTCACTAAACAAGTACATTACCAAAGAGATGATTTTGTTGTAAGGTGGGGTAATGGGTCATTTTGTGAACGGTATCTGATTTGGTAAATGATACAAGTCTCTATTAAAGGAATAGATCAGGCACCATTCAACTCTCAGGCCTCCTTCAGGCCTATCACAAGGTAGGAAGAATGTTTTGGCCTGTTGGGAATTTTCTAGGGTCTTTCATGCATATTCATACCTGATGGCTGTGTATATTGCTATTCACCCACTTTCTTTAAAAAATATATTTTTATTGATTTGTGAGAGAGAGTAAGGAAGAGGGAGAGGGAGATAGAAATACAGATGAGAAACGTCAATAGGCTGCCTCCTGCACACCCCCTACTGGGCATTAAGCCTACAACTCTGGCATGTGCACTGACCAGGAAACCAACCAGTGACTTCTTGGTTCATGAGTCCATGGTCAACAACTGAGCAATACCAACCAGGCCATTCACCCACTTTCAAAAGCAATTTGGGGTCCACACCTTGTGTGGAAGCCATTGCCCCAGAGCCTATGGGTAAGCACAGTAGCCCCTGTAGCCCATAGGGTATGGCCGAGCATAGCTACCAGCACACCCAGTACCTCCAGCACTCTCTTCACAATACCTGGAGCTGCTGCAGAAAAGATATTGTGAAGGCTATTTATGCTCCCTTCTGCTCTGGCAGAATACCAGAGCTTGAGGCTCTTCAATGTGGGACTTGGCTCAGGCAGGTTAAGGACTTGGTCTCTGAGAAAATAACTGAACCTATGTCATTGCAGTTTTGGGGAAAAATGTAGACAATATATATTGTAATAGTACACCTTGTCAGCCTGTGGCCGTTGAACTATGGAAGGCCTGCACACCATCAGAGGCTAGCCTTGTTTCTGGGCCCCAGATTGACTTCAGTGAGCCCCAAGGAGGATGGAAAGCCAAGCCTCCCACGCTGGGGACTGAGAAGAAGTGAATAGGAAGCAGCTGTCAAAAGATAATCTGACTAAAAGATGGTTTATGAAAATCACTGATGGAGGAGAAAAAAATTTGAATGACAAAGCATATAATATCCAGGAACTGGAAAATTATGCTGAAAATACACAGAACTTTCTTTTTTATTTAACACTATAAATATTGGGTATAAAGGGTCTTCATGCAGATTATGCCATAAGTCACACTGGAAAAACATGCAGAAACTGCTTTCACAAGAATACTTTGGTGAGAAACATCAGTTTGGGTCCCCGCCACAGACACCATCCAGGACTGCTCAGTGAGGCAAATGCCAGTGGGATTCCAAGCATCTGAAGCTGACACCTGCAGGACAAGTTCCATGGGGGAAGGAAGTACAGCTCAGAACAGGGTCAATTAAGGTGTGAAACTCAAGGCAGACTCAGCCTCTGGGCTAAGGAGTTCCCAACCACTGGACAACTGGCACAACAACATTGAGGTTGAACCTCACTGGAAGCACATCAGAGGAAGATTCCTCCATGCATGGGATATCAACAATCAAGTTCTAATTACAATAGGAGAGCACAAACAATGCACATCAGGTGCATTCCTAGAGCATCCAGCTCAGGTGAACAAAGACAATACACCATTGGACCCCTCAAGACACTTTCTACATAAGGCTGTCCCACAAAGACTGGGAGGCATAGCAATTCTATCTAATACATAAAAGCAAATACAAAGAGATAGCTAAAATGGAAGACAAAGAAACAACCCCCAAATGAGATAGAAGAAGGAATCTCAGAAAAAAAGAACTAAATGAGATGGAGGCAAGCAACCTATCAGACATAAAAGTTCAAAACAATGGTTATAAAGATGCTTAAGGAACTTAGTGTAAATTACAACAGCATAAAAGGGTAATAGAGACCATTAACAAGAACCAGGCAGAAATGAAGAATGCTATAACCTGACATGAAGAACATATTGGAATAGAATAAAAGTATATTGGATGAAGCAAAGGACCGAATCAGTGATTTGGAAGACAAGGTAGAAATTAATACTCTATTAGAGCAGCAAATAGAAAAAATAATTAAAAGCAGGAAGATAGCTTAAGGGAGCTCTGGGGCAATATGAAATTTAACAACATCTGCTTTACAGGAATACCAGAAGGAGAAGAAGATGAGCAAGGAACAGAGAACCCGTTTAAAGAAATAATGACAGAAAAC